>NC_064649.1:84429894-84732924 GCF_023864345.2 Schistocerca serialis cubense | reverse complement strand
ATACACTGATCTACGCTCTCCACAGCTTTTGAACACCTAAGCCACACTTTCACAACGCCCCAACATCCCAACACTGCGGACAGTCGACTACTTTCACTGCACCTGGAACAAAAGCGGAGTCGAATCCTCATTATTTCCAATGAAAGCATCTTATTAATTCTACAACTAATTTTCTGAACAATGTCTTGAGACATATCCATCTTTAACCGCTCCTTACTGGGAAAACGTGTTTTTGCGAATTTCATCTCCGCAAATATTTGTGAAGATTCCCTCCTGCTTCCACCCACGCTTCAATAGTTAATTTCTTCTTAGGTCTGTTTATGTTATGAAGAAAACGGTTAATGGCTTTATCTGCGCCTTTTTAAACGGACGATTTGCTTAATGGAATTCTAATCATCTTGATTCTATGAGTGCGCTCATATAAAACATCTCAGAGTTCACATTGACAAGTTTCCAAAAAATAGGCGAGGAATGGCCTATATGCGATTCGTGTGAAAAATTTACCTCACATGTATCGTCGTACGAATGTTTCTACGAAGTATCGATTGTGGACATTGTATTAAAAAAAAAAAAAAAAACGCGTGCTCAATAACTGAAAAAGCTACAGCAGTTTTTGAGCATGTGCGTCACAAAGATTCCTTTTATTTTCTACGACCCGTTGGTTTTCGCTTCGAAAAACCATCCTCAGATCTGCAGCAGGAAAAGTGCCGTAAATCATTCGGAAAATTTTACATAATTTAATGCGTCATCATGCAGAATGTATATTAAAATATGCTTATTACATATTTGTCAGGTACATGTACCGTGGTATTACCGCTAACTCTTTTAATTGGAACTAAAACTATATTTAATGACTGCCCGCGCTCGGGGTCCTGGGTTCGATTCCCGGCGGGGTCAGGGATTTTTTTTTTTTTTGCCTCGAGATGACTGGGTGTTGTTGTGTCGTCTTCATCATCATTCGTCCCCATTACGGCGAAGGAAGGCAATGGCAAACTGCCTCCGCTAGGATTTTGCCTAGTAGGCGGTACGGGTCTCATCATACGCATTACATTTTCGGGCATTGTCAGTTACTGTAACTTTTAAATTCGTCAACTTAAGATAAAAGACAATATAATGTATTTGCATTTTATGCACAAAATTTGGAGCGACATTATGACCCTTCCTACTGTTATGATGCTGTTTCATGTAATGACTAAAGTGTAACTGAAGTGCGCCATAAAGCTTGTCGACAATAAAGTTTATTTCAAATCTGTGTATGGTTCAAATGGCTCTGAGCACTACGGGACTTAACTTCTGGGGTCATCAGTCCCCTAGAACTTCGCACTACTTAAACCTAACTAACCTAAGGACATCACACACATTCATGCCCGAGGCAGGATTCGAACCTGCGACCGTAGCGGTCGCGCGGTTCCAGACTGTAGCGCCTAGAACCGCTCGGCCACTCCGGCCGGAAAATCTGTGTACTTACGTTTGATTGGGCACTAATCACGTTAGCTGAATGAATATTGCAACGACTGCTATAGACATATTTTAATGTATATTGTACTTGATGACACATTTGAGTTACGTAAAATTCTCTGAATGATTATAGTATTTTACCTGATGCAGATATGAAGATGCCTAGCGAAGAGCACAGAAATCCATCATAGATAAAAGCAACCTTTGTGATCCATACAGTGAAAAAACTGTTATGGATTACACTAAACAAGTCGTAAGGTTTCTCGATGCAGTCAGACGTCCCACTTTTGCTTTTTTTTTTTATCGTTTGTTCCGAAACTTGTTTCTGTACCTAGGCCATTCATGTCATATTAGTAGCGTCGAAGCTATGTGCTTACGTTTCCTGTATTTTCGCAGAGAAATTACTCAGAAAATTTGAACTGCCAACAGGGGTGAAAACAGTAGTTGAATGATCAGAGAACAGTTGCAAAAACATCGTCTTCAGATTGTAGACTGTTCGGCTGTTTTCGCAAGAATAACCTTTCGTTTGATCGTATCACTGAAATAAATATAGTATTTAAACATCTTTTCTCAATACACAACAGCGTTCAAAATACAATGACTAAAGTATCAGAAGACTAGAAATGATTTATCTTTCTTTCTTACTATGTTCCCGTTTTGTATTTCACCCAGCCTTGAGGGATGTAAATTTCTGACAGATAGATGAACAGACAAATATTTATTTCCAAACAATTTGCAGTGGAAAGCAAATGTTTCTTTCCATATTTTTTCTCGTTCTCCATCGAGCTACCCCTTTGCTTCTGTTGGTGCGTTACAACAATGATGCGCATTTGCTAACAATGACGACAGCTTACTATTTTCTGAAAATATGAAATTCATCGTAAAAATTTTGAAAATAATTTTGTAAGTATGTTACAAATCTGGACGAGATGTGTTTACATTTTGTGTAGTGGTAAGTGCTTAAAAAAACGATATTTTCTTTATATGTCAATTAAACAAAATGGCCAAGTAGTGAAAAGTGAGTTAACAGTGACAAGGTTTGATTCGCAGTTCACCAACAGTGATATGGGCTGCCGCAATGCCTTGTTCGTTCAGCTTTGTCTCAATTTCTACAACAAAATTAGGAGTACTTACCATTCCAACTCCTCGTTTCTGTGGTAATATTCCGGAAACTGTAATTCATCTGTCGAAATTGTTTAGGTAGGAGGGAACCGTAGCACAAATATTTGGGCGATGAAAACTCGTTTTATTTAAATTGCTAAATGTCTTGTCGATAAAATTAAATTACGTATTCCTTCGACGCTTCTCACAAAGAATATCTATGAGAAGTTTCCATACAACTCGGGGTAAAGATACTGCTATTGGAGTGTTCTGATAGATACTTTCGAGTTTGAGTTTCCAACAAAATTTTCACCTTTTATTCTGTAGAAGTGACTGCAGATCACCACGCCAATATTCGTAACAATTGCTTAAAGGTTGGGTTAGAATTTATACTTGGGAATTTACTGAATATTTTAGGTAGGTTAATACTGTGTTGCGCATTGAAGTTAGATGTAAGTTTTGCCGAATTACTTCGGAAGACAGTGTTTTTAAATAAACGGCTAGTTAAAATTGTTGTTTATTGATCTCTTTGACAGTTTCACTGTGAAAATGTTGATAGCAATTAAACAGAGATAAAATTTTACAGTCATAGATAACCATAAATAATGAGCACTTATTTAGTTCCTTGAAGAGACCATTTTTTTTTTCCTCGCTGGGTGCTGAAGTGATTGCAGAAGATAACTGGTCAGATGACAATGAATTGATTCTGGGTTATTCGTTTCTTAGTATGGTGGATTATTCACAGGTATGAGTCGATATTGTTTTGTGTGGGAGCATGGAAACTTTCGTGAAGACAAGTTTAGATAACACCGCTGTATGATTCACAATTGTTTCTACAATTTAGGTTATTATAGTAATGATCAAATATTTTTGATGCGAAATGTGGATATTTAATTTTTGAGATAATTTTGGTTTTGATGTGTGTTGTGGGGAGCGGTGAGGTGGTAAAGAATTTTGACATTAGAAAACTGCGAATTCCTGTCACTTGGTAAGGGTGCAATAATTTTATACGGATTTAGACATAAATAAAAAGGGTGGGAATTATTGTAATGACGGCACAGTTTAACTTTTAATGGTTAGTGTTGAAGGAGAGAGTCTTTTTACTTGGAAAGGATTTACTGTTAGGATTGAGATATCGATTTGCTGTCAGCATTTAAGAGGAAGAGAAACTTTTGAGGATTGAAAGCTCACAGAACGCATCGGCGGGGAAATTTTGTTTTCCTGGCGCCGATGAGAAAGGAACATAAAGAACACAAAAAAGAACACTCATGATAAAACAGTCGACAGTCAGGTGAGCTTATGGAGAAAGCTGTGGCGAACACCGACAGGCAGGGCGATCCAGGGAGTCGGGTGTGGGAGGGTGAGACACACAGAACAGCCGGATATCTACGACATCGACAACCCAGGCGCTCGGCAAACCTCGTCAGCAAATTGTGGCGCCAACAAAAAAACACAACACACACGTTCACGAAAATTACTGGTCAGTAACGACTACAAAAAAAGCGCAATCTGCTCGAGACGTGTGAAGCTGTTTCATGTGGTGCCGTGTGGGGGCGTATCATCTGGAGTCCAAGCTGTGTGTTCTGTGTGGACCTCTGGTGTTAGTGGTGCAATACAGTCCCCGTGTCTGTCCAGTTATTCACAACAACGAGTTGACCGAAGGGACTAAATAAAAAATGCTTGACAGAACCACTTTTCGCACTTGTTTCTATGTATGAGCAAGGAATCTAGATGTGTGCTGGTAGTGTTTTTGAACGCGCCTCTACGTAATCACATAATCACTTTGATGCAGGAATGGGTAATGTTGTCCTTTTGTTTCCAGCTGCTGACCACAAAACTTTAACAGGTAATTAATTTTGGTCAGTAATCTCCATCTTCAGGACGGAAATAAAACAAAAGAAGCTCGTTTATAGAATACTCGCCGCTGTGCCCAGGTATGGAGGTGTATCGCTTGCGTATAATAATGACTTCTCATGTTATGTTTTGTAATCTGGTGTACAATATACACGGTCCTGTTCTTTTCCGAGGTACCTCTGTTCTATTTTCAGTCCGAAGATGGCTCTTACAGAACGAAATTAATTGCCTCATTAAATTTTCGTGATCAATGGCTGATAATCAAAAGAAAAACACAATTTATGTCCTTCCATTCACACTCTGCTTCAGTTTGTGTTAAAGTATGTCGAGTGATCTGAAATATAAACACATTTACATATTGCGTGTTCCGCCCATGGGATAAATTAAAAAAAAAACGCCTTTTTTCTAGCTATAAACAGTTCTCTGGCTTTCTAGCGTCATATGTACTTAAAACTTTGCCAGGACTTCACTCCCACTCTACGTATGGTTAGGTCTGAAAATATGTACACTTGTCAAAGCATTACACAGATTTATTCACTTTTATCGACTGTGTTATAGTGTTCTGCTTATGTCAAAAATTCGTCCCCATCCCCTACTAAAGCTGCACCCCTGATATCGCCTAAAATGTCACAGTTTAATCTTGGCCCTATCCCACTACGAAAGAGCGTGAGCCAGCATACTCATGGTTTCAAATTAGCAGATCAAATTGCAACAATTTGAACCGCTTGCTGACCCACACACTTACAAGGGAAGCGAAGCACTCCAACTCAAACGCCTAGAATCGAATACAAATGATTTTAAAATACGGAGCTGTGTCTTTTCTGCCAATCATAAAGGTCATTTATCTGGGAAACTTTGCACTCGCGAATAAGCGATATTTGAAAGTTAATAAGAGTGTGATCCAAAAGTCGTTGAAGAAAGAGTATTGTGCAACAGAAAATTATGACCAACGGGTTCATAAGAATCATACGTGAGACACTATTTGGCGAAAAGGTAAACATCAAACAAAGTAAACACTTGCAGTACTTCTACAGCCACGTTTCCCCAAGTGGAAATAGCTGTGTTGTATTTCTTTCCTTATTCGCCATCGACGTACAAAGGAAGAGATCAGGAAACAGCAGAAGATAATGGCACAGTATTTACACGTTGCTAGGGCACTGTATGAAAGTGCTATGTAATTTTGGGTGCTTCAGAACTACAGTAGTCCAATATTAAAAGCCACAGTTATCACATTGCCTAAATCGTGCCTCGAGCTGATCGATTCCACTGTCTATACATCACTGCAGTGTAGCTGCATATTTACACGTCGACGACGAATACGGGAAGGACGCAGAACAGGTCAGAAACATGTGTTTTAGAAAATACGATTCTGTGAGTACTGCGTACGTTAACATATGTTGGTCAAAGGATTAAATGGCGTCGATCATACAGGGTGTTTCAAAAATGACCGGTATATTTGAAACGGCAATAAAAACTAAACGAGCAGCGATAGAAATACACCGTTTGTTGCAATATGCTTGGGACAACATTACATTTTCAGGCAGACAAACTTTCGAAATCACATTAGTTACAATTTTCAACAACAGATGGCGCTGCGGTCTGGGAAACTCTATAGTACGATATTTTCCACATATCCACCATGCGTAGCAATAATATGGCGTAGTCTCTGAATGAAATTACCCGAAACCTTTGACAACGTGTCTGGCGGAATGGCTTCACATGCAGATGAGATGTACTGCTTCAGCTGTTCAATTGTTTCTGGATTCTGGCGGTACACCTGGTCTTTCAAGTGTCCCCACAGAAAGAAGTCACAGGGGTTCATGTCTGGCGAATAGGGAGGTCAATCCACGCCGCCTCCTGTATGTTTCGGATAGCCCAAAGCAATCACACGATCATCGAAATATTCATTCAGGAAATTAAAGACGTCGGCCGTGCGATGTGGCCGGGCACCATCTTGCATAAACCACGAGGTGTTCGCAGTGTCGTCTAAGGCAGTTTGTATCGCCACAAATTCACGATGAATGTCCAGATAGCGTGATGCAGTAATCGTTTCGGATCTGAAAAATGGGCCAATGATTCCTTTGGAAGAAATGGCGGCCCAGACCAGTACTTTTGGAGGATGCAGGGACGATGGGACTGCAACATGGGGCTTTTCGGTTCCCCATATGCGCCAGTTCTGTTTATTGACGAAGCCGTCCAGGTAAAAATAAGCTTCGTCAGTAAACCAAATGCTGCCCACACGCATATCGCCGTCGTCAATCCTGTGCACTATATCGTTAGCGAATGTCTCTCGTGCAGCAATGGTAGCGGCGCTGAGGGGTTGCCGCGTTTGAATTTTGTATGGATAGAGGTGTAAACTCTGGCGCATGAGACGATATGTGGACGTTGGCGTCATTTGGACCGCAGCTGCAACACGGCGAATGGAAACCCGAGGCCACTGTTGGATCACCTGCTGCACTAGCTGCGCGTTGCCCTCTGTGGTTGCCGTACACGGTCGCCCTACCTTTCCAGCACGTTCATCCGTCACGTTCCCAGTCCGTTGAAATTTTTCAAACAGATCCTTTATTGTATCGCTTTTCGGTCCTTTGGTTACATTAAACCTCCGTTGAAAACTTCGTCTTGTTGCAACAACACTGTGTTCTAGGCGGTGGAATTCCAACACCATAAAAATCCTCTGTTCTAAGGAATAAACCATGTTGTCTACAGCACACTTGCACGTTGTGAACAGCACACGCTTACAGCAGAAAGACGACGTACAGAATGATGCACCCACAGACTGTGTTGTCTTCTATATCTTTCACATCACTTGCAGCGCCATCTGCTGTTGAAAATTGTAACTACTGTAATTTCGAAAGTTTGTCCGCCTGAAAATGTACTGTTGTCCCAAGCATATTGCAACAAACGGTGTATTTCTATCGCTGCTCGTTTAGTTTTTATTGCCGTTTCAAATATACCGGTCATTTTTGAAACACCCTGTATATGGGCTTTGAGATGTATCAATAGTATCAATTTGTGCCCGACTAGGGCTCTAATCGCGTCTGTGTCCATCGACAGTGAATTTCATGTTCAAGTCCGAAACTGTTTTCTGAATGTTTGTACAGGGTGTATCTGATGTGGGATGTGGCCAGTATTTACATAGTAAGCGTGTGGGAAGTCGCCTAAAAACTACATCTAGTCTTAACAGCTCATCAGCATTCGTCACTAATCTGTGAGATGGATTCGATTCGAGGCTGTTTCACCTCCCTGAATACTGCTAAATGCTTAGCTACCCCTGTGTTTTACCTCTGTGCCAAATAACTCCTATTTATGGCTCCGTGGGTTTGATGGTCGTAATTGTCTGTTAGATGGTATTGTTTCTTAAGCGGCTTGTGCTCTGTGGTGTTCACATTCGTTAACTTTCAAACATCGATTGTTCACAAATGGAGCGCTTCACAGGTAGCTGACCCTGAAGGGGGTCAAGAACAGCAATATTTAGTTGTTTTAAAATATGTTTCTTTTAGTACTTCCATTGCTAGTTGGGATTTGGGCTCCACATGGAATCAGGATGCGTGACGGTTATAGGGAGCAGCAGTCTGAAATATGTCGCCAGCCCATCCCACAACATGACGTCATCAGCGTCAGTGGCGAACCGGAGTTTCCGGAAACCGTCTCACTCCCCTTCCCACGCATGCGAAACTTCGGCCGGTATAAACACACACTTGCAGTGGCTATCCTGCCGGTCAACAGTTTCAGTCCTGAAGACTATGGAAATGCAGCTGTCGAAAGCTTTCGAATGTTATTCGAAGTAGCGCTGCTTTTTATCGAGCAAGCGATCTTTCTTCAATATACTTATACATAACAGTAGTGATCTCACTATTTAATTACCCAAAATGCATGTACTATCAGTATGTAACAAATTTTAGCTATTTTTTACCTCTTACGCTCCACTACACGCTTTTCATCATGTGGTGTACCAAATTGAAAAATGACGAAATTAAGCTGGAGCTCGCTCGAACTGTTTACAGCCAAAGAAAATCTGGTTAAAACGTGTCAATATGCATATAAATCAGGTCACTGAAGGCATCTCACACAAATTGACGCAATGGTGACAGACGACAAATTGCTCTTATTCAGTTGCACATAGAGGTATTCCAAAATTAACGCTGACAAAACTCCTTATAGAGTAAACAGAGATCTATATGCTCTAAACAAAAATAGCCGTCCTAAAAACAGGGTGGGTCAGGAAAGACGACACATGGGTATGGATAAAAGGGATAGAAGGTGGTTGGCCACATTATGGTCTAAGTACTGGCCTCATAAGCCATGGATGGTGGAGATGTGGAAGTTGTTCTCTGGTTTCGAAAATATGTTACTTCAGGTCCCTGACTTGTCCTTTCCTCATATAACACTGACGGTGCTGGGCGTTTAATCCAAGGCCGCTGTGTGAAAGTCACGCAACTTAAACATCAGTTGGAAGATGGACAACCTAAATGTAAGCAAATGGTTTGTGCCTCAAGTCAGTACAATGATATGACTACCACACATTTAATATCTGGAATGAATAGGGATTACTTAGAAAGCTTGTGGTCGGACAATGCAATGACTAGCAGTTGTGGAGGCAGCCAACAAACACACCACAACCCAATGAATTCAGTTTCTTATCAGTTGATGGACGTTCAAGCTATAACACTGATCTATGCGGGGAAACGTGGACTTGTTTTGTGTTCTTGGAAAGTAACACAGATACAGAGTGGGCAAGTGAAATTTTGTCACTGATCTAAATTTCGGATCTATGAAACTGCGCTAATGGAATGAAATTAGAAATATGAGTGAGTGAAGGCGATGCAAGATGTGTGTCTGGGTGTTAGTCTTGATGAAATCCGGTACTACTGGTAGACTGAACGAAAGCACTTTGACATCTGCACTTGTTTTTTGCTAATATTTTTTGTTAGGAGTGCTCGTATTAAAAAGCATTAGATACTGTTGTTGTCATATACTGTACAACAGAAGAGGAGAGCCACTCGAATACTCTGAGGATTTAAACTGTCTGATGAATTATAAATTTGAAGTGTAAGCTTAACAAAAACAAGAGCATCTGAAGTATTTAAGAAGACTATAGAATTGTGTTTGACTGGAAAAATACTCTGTCACATGCGATATATTTTCAACTATTACCGAGTTGTAGTTTCTTCGAACTTGTAGCGTTCACAGACACCATCACACGAGGTGTCTTCAGAACGCAATGGCAATTTTTATTTCTTGGAAGGAAGTTTGTTTATTTGTCTACATCAATCATATCCCCTTCAGACAGCACCAGTTAGATTCTACATACGTATGCGAGCGCTTGCACTAATCCCCGAAACAGTTTTGGAACTGTCTTTCGGAAAGCTTTTGACCGTCTCTGAGATGCGGTATTAGCTTCATCAGTGCTTGCGAAACGATGGCCCTTTAATGTTTACGTTATTTTTGGGAAAAGAGAAGAATCATGTGAGACCATGTCTGGTGACTGTGGAAGCTGGGGTGTCATTACAGTGCTGCTTTCGCCAAAAATTCACGTAACAGAAATGAAGTGTGAGCACGTAGATTTTCGCACTGCGAAAGCCAGGAATTTTTTTCTCCACAAATCCAGGCGTCTTGTTTTATGAGATCCTTTCACGCAAACTGTGGTGAACTCGTTAGCAACTCGCAGTGACTATACAGTTAAAATCGAACGCACATTTCATGTCACTTGTTGAGTTTCTTTCGCTCTTGGCAACTCAGAGTACTTCCACTGCACCGATTGAGCTTTATTTTCGACGTAATTCCCGTAAATCCATGTTCATTAATTGTTATGCCGTGTTTCAGTGGCCCTGTATCGTTGCTGACTGCATCGAATTCGCTGCTGCTTCTATTCGAAATTCAAAAATTTGGAAACCATTTCATATCCGAAACATCGGAAAGATCATGAGCCAGTTATTATCAGCGGCTTCTCTGTTTCTAATTCGGCATTAAGTTATAACCACTTGTTGCACTTTTCCCATCCGTGATTTCACCGGTTGATGAAGTACTAGGATGTCGAGGGCACTCATCACTTTCAACCTCTTCAGGGTCTGCATCAAAACATTTAAACCACTGATAAACCCCTGTTTTACTCATAGCAGGCTCTCCAAAAGCGATGTTTAATATTTCTGAAGTATTGTTGCACTTTATTTCGTGTTTTTTTTTGTTGAGTTTCAGTCTTGTGACTGGCATGAAATGGCCCCTACGAATTCTTCTCGTGTACCAACCTCATCACCTCGGAGTAGCACGTGCATTGTACTCCCTCAGTTATACAGGGTGGTCCATTGATCGTGACCGGGCCAAATATCTCACGAAATAAGCGTCAAAACAAAACTCTACAAAGAACGAAACTTGTCTATCTTGAAAGGGGAAACCAGATGGCGCTATGGTTGGCCTACTAGATGGCGGTGCCATAGGTCAAACGGATATCAACTGCGTTTTTTTGAATGGGAACCCCCATTTGTTATTACATATTCGTGTAGTACGTAACGAAACACGAATGTTTTAGTTGGACCACTTTTTTCGCTTTGTGATAGATGGCGCTGTAATAGTCACAAACATATGCCTCACAATTTTAGACGAACAGTTGGTAACAGGTAGGTTTTTTAAATTAAAATACAGAACGTAGGTACGTTTGAACATTTTATTTCGGTTGTTCCAATGTGATGCATGTACCTTTGTGAACTTACCATTTCTGAGAACGCATGCTGTTACAACGTTATTACCTGTAAATACCACATCAATGCAATAAATGCTCAAAATGATGTCCGTCAACCTCAACGCATTTGGCAATACGTGTAACGACGTTCCTCTCAACAGCGAGTAGGTCGCCATCCGTAATGTTTGCACATGCATTGACAATGGCTGACGCATGTTGGCAGGCGTTGTCGGTGGATCACTACAGCAAATATCCTTCAACTTTCCCCACAGAAAGAAATCCGGGGTCGTCAGATCCGGTGAACGTGCGGGCCATGGTATGATGCTTCGACGACCAATCCACCTGGCATATAATATGCTATTCAATACCGCTTCAACCGCACACGAGCTATGTGCCGGACATCTATCATGTTGGAAGTACATCGCCAATGTCTCATGCAGTGAAACACCTT
The DNA here is from genome assembly GCF_023864345.2 of Schistocerca serialis cubense. Classification (NCBI taxonomy): domain Eukaryota; kingdom Metazoa; phylum Arthropoda; class Insecta; order Orthoptera; family Acrididae; genus Schistocerca; species Schistocerca serialis. The sequence goes on along the minus strand of NC_064649.1, from coordinate 84,721,384 downwards.
GTAGTAACATCGGTAGAACATTACGTAGGAAATCAGCATACATTGCACCACTTACATCGCCATCGATAAAATGGGGGCCAATTATCCTTCCTGCTATAACGCCGCACCATACATTGACCCGCCAAGGTCGCTGATGTTCCACTTGTCGCAGCCATGGTGGACTTTCCGTTACCCAATAGTGCATATTATGCCGGTTTACGTTACCGCTGTTGGTGAATGACGCTTCTTCGCTAAATAGAACGCGTGCAAAAAATCTGTCATCGTCCAGTAATTTCTCTTGTGCCCAGTGGCAGAACTGTACACAACGTTCAAAGTCGTCGCCATGCAATTCCTGGTATATAGAAATATGGTACGGGTGCAATCGATGTTGATGTAGCATTCTCAACAACGATGTTTTTGAGATTCCCGATTCACGCGCAATTTCTCTGCTACTGATGTGCGGATTAGCCGTGACAGCAGCTAAAACACCTACTTGGGCATCATCATTTGTCGCAGGTCATGGTTGTTTCACATGTCGCTGAACACTTCCTGTTTCCTTAAATAACGTAACTATCCGGCGAACGGTCCGGCCACTTGGATGATGTCGTCCAGGATACCGAGCAGCATACATAGCACACGCCCGTTGGGCATTTTGATCACAATAGCCATACATGAACACGATATCGACCTTTTCCGCAATTGGTAAACGGTCCATTTTAACACGGGTAATGCATCACGAAGCAAATACCGTCCGCACTGGCGGAATGTTACGCGATACCACGTACTTATACGTTTGTGGCTATTACAGCGTGATCTACCACAAAGCGAAAAAAGTGGTCCAGCTAAAACATTCATATTTCTTTACGTACGACACGAATATGTAATAAAAATGGGGGTTCCTATTTAAAAAAGAAAACGCAATTGATATCCGTTTGACCTATGGTAGCGCCACCTAGCGGGCCAGCCGTAGCGCTATCTGGTTTCCCCCTTTAAGCTAGACGAGTTTCGTTCTTCGTAGTTTTTTCGTTTGATGCTTATTTCGAGAGATATTTGTGCCGGTCACTATCAATGGACCACCCTGTATATTGGATGTATTCGAGTCTCTGTCTTCCTCTACGGTTTTTACTCTCTACAGCTGCCTCTAGCATCAACAAAGTTATTCCCTGATGTCTTAGTAATTTTATATCACCCTGTTTCTTCTTGTCACTGCTTTCACATATTCGTTTCTTCCCCGATTCTGCAGAGAACCTCTTCATTTCTTATCTCATTAGTCCAACTAATTTTTAACGTCATTCTGTAGCAGCACATCTCAAACCCTTCGACTCCCTTCTTTGCCGGTTTTCCCACAGTCCATGTTTCATTACCATATTACGCTGCGCTCCAGTGTACATCCTCAGAAACTGCTTCCTCAGATTAAGGCCGTTGTTTGACACTAATAGACTACGTCTGGCTGCTCTTATAGCAAATTCCGTGTTACATTATTACAAAAAGTTAATAATACCGATACTATCAAAACAGACGTAACTTTTTTGACAGATGACAAAATGCTAACATAATAAATATATTTTTTTCACGTATATTTATCAGCGTAATAACGAAAACATCCTGAAAGTCGGATAAATACAACACACGAAATTACAACGTTCCCGCAACTATTTAAAAACACCTCTATAACGTGCCATCACTTCAGTATGCAGGCTACAACAAAAAGACACAGACACACTTCGAGGAATCGCAGAGGAGGTCTTGAGTGATACATTCCCGGAAGCGTCACCCAGCGATTCTACAGAAGGTATGGGCCTAGGCATGAGTCAACACCCGCCACTAGGCAGCTGACATGGTTTTGCATCCAAGCTCAAAGTAAGCAGAGTTGTTGCGATATGTGTTGGTGTGTTCAGTGCCACAAACCGTTTTGAATACTGTCTGGTCCGTTGCGAATAGCCCCAACTGGGCGCTGTCAGCGTGTACTGCTGAAGGGGTGAGTTAGCAGCAGCCATTAACATGTCTAATTCCTATGCCTTGTACACTACTGGCCATTAAAATTGCTACACTAAGGAGAAATGCAGATGATAAACGGGTATTCATTGGACAAATATATTATGCTAGAACTGACATGTGATTACGTTTCCACGCAATTTGGGTGCATAGATCCTAAGAAATCAGTACCCAGGACAACCACCTCTGGCCGTAATAACGGCCTTGATACGCCTGGGCATTGTGTCAAACAGAGCTTGGATGGCGTGTACAGGTGCAGCTGCCCATGCAGCTTCAACACGATACCACAGTTGATCAAGACTAGTGACTGGCAAATTCCGAAGAGCCACTTCCTCGGCCACCATTGACCACACGTTTTCAATTGGTGAGAGATCTGGAGAATGTGCTGGCCAGAGCAGCAGTCGAACATTTTCTGTATCCAGAAAGGCCCGTACAGGACCTGCAACATGCGGTCGTGCATTATCCTGCTGAAATGTAGAGTTTCGCAGGGATCGAATGAAGGGTAGAGGCACGGGTCGTAACACGTCTCAAATGTAACGTCCATTGTTCAAACTGCCGTCAATGCGAACAAGAGGTGACCGAGACGTGCAACCAATACCATCAAGCCGGGTGATACGCCAGTATGGAGATGACGAATACACCCTTCCAATGTGCGTTCACCGCGATGTCGCCAAACAAGGATGCGACCATCATGATGCTGTAAACACAAACTGGATTCATCCGAAAAAATGACGTTTTGCCATTCGTGCACCCTGGTTCGTCGTTGAATACACCATCTCAGGCGCTCATGTCTGTGATGCAGCGTCAAGGGTAACCGCAGCCACGGTCTCCGAGCTGATAGTCCATGCTGCTGCAAACGTCGACGAACTGTTCGAGCAGATGGTGATTGTATCGCAGACGTCTCCATCTGTTGACTTAGGGATCGAGACGTGGCTGCACGATCCGTTACAGCCATGCGGATTAGATGCCTGTCATCTCGACTGCTAGTGATACGAGGCCATTGGGATCCAGCACGGCGTTCCGTATTACCCTCCTGAACCCACCGATTCCATATTCCGCTAACAGTCATTGGATTTCGACCAACGCGAGCAGCAATGTCGCGATACGATAAACCGGAATGCGATAGGCTACAATCCGACCTTTATCAAAGTCGGAAACGTGATGGTACGCATTTCTCCTTCCTACACGAGGCATCACAACTACGTTTCACCAGGCAACGCCGGTCAACTGCTGTTTGTGTAGGAGAAATCGGCTGGAAACTTTCCTCATGCCAGCACGTTGTAGGTGTCGCCACCGGCGCCAACCTTGAGTGAATGCTCTGAGAAGCTAATCATTTGCATATCACAGCATCTTCTTCCTGTCGGTTAAATTTAGCGTCTGTAGCACGTCATATTCGTGGTGTAGCAGTTTTAATGGCCAATAGTGTAGTATCATTGGATTACATTTCTGAACAAACGCTCGCGGAGTTAATATGTTCGTCAAGGCAGCTTCTACAACTCCTCGAAGTTTGTCACCATCGTTTAGTTACAAGCTGTAGTTTCACAACCCCCAGTAAAAGGGTCTCATGAAAGGGTGGACCTAAAGCACAAAGAATTCCTCCCCTAGGGGCTCCAAGGTCTGGGAAGAGAGGCGTCCTGGCTCCATAGCCGTCCTTACCGCATCCAGATGACGGCGCAAGGCAGAGGATGACATGGCGGCTGGTCGACATTGCGTTGGACTCAGGGGCTGATCATGGAATTACTTCTCAGCATCTCCAACGTCTGGGAACATCAACGTCCTGACGCCGTGTCCCTCCACAACGCATTTAAATGACGCCACAAGCCACACGACGGCATGCGGTCGGAATCATGCTAACCTCTTTGCCTGATTTTAGAGTTTCTCCCAGCAGTTCTACAGCCTGGAGAGCGCTATGACCCCATACCCCTCCATAATGCATCCAAAATTGCAGCCGTTGACACAGTGACTGGTTGGTGCCGCATTAGCCTTAGTGCCTGATCGCGGAGTTACCTTTTCTTGTAAGACTTTTCTCCTCACTGCAGTCTTAGAAGTGTGGATTCCGTGGGCGGATCGGTGGTTGCTTCTTGATGACTCTTTCCCACATCGTCCAACAATATCTCCACTCCTGCGAAACAGTTCATTTCGGCCCCTTGCATAGCTTGAACAATTCAGTCTATTGTGCGCTCCTATCCATGGACATTAATTTTTTATAATTTGAATGCCACCTACTGCGAAATTATTAACTTAATGCTTACCACTCCATCTAAATGTTCATCTACAAGACTACTCTGCAGCTCACACTTAAGTGCTTAGCAACTGGTTCATACGAGGGTGAGTCAAATGAAAATCTTAAATATTTTTAAAATATTATTTATTGTGCCGAAGTGGTACAAAGCTGTACCATTTTTTAACATAATCTCCCCCACGCTCAATGCAAGTCTTCCAGCGCTTACAAAGGGCATAAATTCCTTTAGAAAAAAATTCTTTTTGTAGTCCGCGTAACTACTCATGCACCGCGTGGCGTACCTCTTCATCAGAACGGTACTTCTTTCCTCCCATTGCGTCTTTGAGTGGTGCAAACATATGGAAATCACTTGGGGCAAGATCTGGTGAGAAAGGTGGACGAGCAAGACACTCAAAATGCAGGTCTGTGATTGTTGCAACTGCTGTACGGGCAGTGTGGGGCCCTGCATTGTCATGTTGCAAAAGGACACCTGCTGACAGCAATCCACGTCACTTTGATTTGATTGCAGGCCGCAGATGATTAATTAGGAGATCTGTGTACGATTTACTGGTGACAGTGGTCCCTATAGGCATGTACTGCTCCAAAATAACGCCTTTCTCGTCGCAAAAGAGACTCACCATAACCTTCCCTGTTGATGGTTTTGTTCGAAACTTCTCTGTTTTGGTGATGAGAGATGGCGCCATTCCTTGCCCGCTCTCTTCGTTTCCAGTTGGTGGAAGTCAACCCATGTTTCGTCCCCAGTAACGATTCTTGCAAGGAAGCCATCACCTTCTCGTTCAAAGCGCCGTAGAAGGTCTTCACAAGCATCAACACGTCGTTCTCTCATTTCAGGAGTCAGCTGCAGTGGCACCCATCTTGCAGACACTTTGTAAAACTGGAGCACATCATGCACAGTGTGGTGTGCTGACCTACGACTAATCTGTAAACATGTTGCAATGTCATTCAGTGTCACTCGGCGGTTTTCCTTCTCTATGGCTTCAACTGCTGCAATGTTCTGTGGAGTCACAACTCGTTGTGCCTGACCTGGACGAGGAGCATCTTCCACTGAAGTCACACCATTTGCGGACGTCCTCCTCCATTCGTGGACTTGATGCTGTGATAAATATGCATCACCGTACTGAACCTTCATTCGTCGATGAATTTCAATTCGTTTGACACCTTCACTACGGAAAAACCGAATAAATGAATGCTGTTCGTCCCTGGTGCAAGTCGCAAGTGGGGGCGGCCATCTTTATGCTGACACTGCGACGGTATGTGTGCATCTGCACTATGCTACCACCTACAGACCATTCTGCACGCTTACCAACTTACAGGATAACGGCGCGAAATTTCGATCTGTTATTACAAATTTAAGGTTTTCATTTGAGTCAGCCTCGTATAACCATTTTCAGACTATTTTTCCACCATTCCACTCCCTAATAGCATGTGGGAAAAATGAACAACTATATCATTTCGCAGAGCTCTGATTTCTCTCGTTTCAATATGATAGCATTTCTCCCGGTGTAGGTGGGAGGCAACATAATATTTTCGCAGTCGGAGGAGAATGTTCGTGACAGAAATTTCGTGGAAAGATGTCGCAGCAACGAAAATCGTCTTCATTTGAACGACTGGCAGCACGACTCCCCTATCACATCTGTGACACTCTCTCGCCTGTTTCGCGATATGTACACCACTGGCCATTATAATTACTACACCACGAAGATGACGTGCTACAGACGCGAAATTTAGCCGAGAGGAAGGGGATGCTGTGATATGCAAATGATTAGCTTTTCAGAGCATTCACACAAGGTTGGCGCCGGTGGCGACACCTACAACGTGCTGACACGAGGAAAGTTTCCAACCGATTTCTCATACACAAACAGCAGTTGACCGGCGTTGCCTGGTGAAACGTTGTTGTGATGTCTTGTGTAAAGAGTATATATGCGTACCATCACGTTTCCGACTTTGATAAAGGTCGGATTGTAGCCTATCGCATTCCGGTTTATCGTATCGCGACATTGCTACTCGCGTTGGTCGAGATCCAGTGACTGCTAGCAGAATATGGAATCGGTGGGTTCAGGAGGGTAATACGGAACGCCGTGCTGGATCTCAACGGCCTCGTATCACTAGCAGTCGAGATGACAGGCATCTTATCCGCATGGCTGTAACGGACCGTGCAGCCACGTCTCGATCGCTGAGTCAACATATGGGGACGTTTGCCAGACAACAACCATCTGCACGAACAGTTCGACGACGTTTGCAGCAGCATGGACCATCAGCTCGGACACAGTGGCTGCGGTTACCCTTGACGCTGCATCACAGACAGGAGCGCCTGCGATGGTGTACTCGACGACGAACTTGGGTGCACGAATTGCAAAACGTCATTTCTTCGGACGAATCCAGGTTCTGTTTACAGCATCATGACGGTTGCATCCGTGTTTGACGACATCGCGGTGAACGCACATTGGAAGCGTGTATTCGTCATCACCATACTGGCGTATCACCCGGCGTGATGGTATGAGGTGCCATTGGTTACATGTCTCGGTCACCTCTTGTTCGCATTGACGGCACTTTGAACAGTGGGCGTTACATTTCAGATCTGTTACGACCCGTGGCTCTACCCTTCATTCAATCCCTGCGAAACCCTACGTATCAGCAGGATAATGCACGACCGCATGTTGCAGGTCCTTTACGGGCCTTTCTGCATACAGAAACTGTTCGACTGCTGCCCTGGCCAGCGCATTCCCCAGATCTCTCACCAATTGTAAACGTCTGGTGAATGGTGGCCGAGCAACTGGCTCGTACAATACGTCTGTCACTACTCTTGATGAACTGTGGTATCAAATGGTTGACACGGCTCTGAGCACTATGGGACTTAACATCTGAGGTCATCAGTCCCCTAGAACTCAGAACTACTTAAACCTAACTAACCTAAGGACATCACACACATCCATGCCCGAGGCAGGATTCGAACCTGCGGCCGTAGCCGTCCCGCGGTTCCGGACTGAAGCACCTAGAACGGCACGGCCACCGCGGCCGGCACTGTGGTATCGTGTTGAAGTTGCATGGGCAGCTGTACCTGTACACGCCATCCAAGCTCTGTTTGACTCAGCGCCAGGCGTATCAGGGCCGTTATTACGGCCAGACGTGGTCGTTCTGGGTACTGATTTCTCAGGATCTATCCACCCAAATTGCGTGAAAATGTAATTTGGTGTCAGTTCAAGTATAATATATGTATTTCTCCAATGAATACGAGTTTATCATCTGCATTTCTTGTTGGTGTAGCAATTTTAATGGCCAGTAGTGTACAAACCGAGCTGCAATGCTTTGAACTTCTTCGATGTCCTCCATCAATCCTAAGGAGCCCATATCGCACAACAGTACTCAAGAAAAAGGTACTGTAGGCAGTTTCTTTGGTAGATATGTAGCACAGTCTAAGTGTTCTGACAATGACTCTCAGTCTTTGGTTCGCCTTCTCGACATTACCTATATGAACATTCCAGTTTAAGTTACTCGTAATTGCAATCGCTAAGTGTTTAGTTGAATACAGAACCTTTAGATTTGTGTGACTTATGGTATAACCGAAATGTAGCGGATTCCTTTTAGAACTCGTGTAGAGGATCTCACGTTTTTATTTTTTAGGTCAACTGCCACTTGCACGATAAAGATATCGTGTCTAAATCATTTTTCAAATTCTATTTCATGTTCTGATTACTACCAGATGGTAAGCGACAGTATCATATGAGTAAAATGTAAGAGGGGTGCTCAGATTGTTTCCTAAATCTTATACGTAGTTTACGAATACCAAATGGCCTGTAATAGCTCTTTAGGAAACCCCAGATATGACTTTGTTTCTATCAATGCCTTTCCATCTATTACTACGAACTGTGGCCTTGCTAACAGGAAATTGGACGCTCCTTGAGTAAAACCTTCTGGAAATCTAGAAGGATAGAATCATTTTGGCATTTCGAGTCTATAGTATTCAATACTTCGAGCGAATGAAAAGCTGTATGTGTTTCAAACGAACGATAATTCCTGAATCCGTGCTGGTTACGTTTCAGTAGATCATTTCCTTGGCGGTATTTCGTAGTGTATGAATACGATAAATGTTTGCAAAATCCTCCTGCAAGTCGCTGTCAGTGATGTGGGTCTACAATTTCTTGGGATTACTTCTATTTCCTTTCTTCTGTGCGCTACTGGTGTCACTGGACTCGCATTCGGGAGGACGGCGGTTCAAGCCCACGTCCGGCCATCCTGATTTAGATTTTCAATGATTTCCCTAAATCGCTCCAGGGAAATGCAGGGATGGTTCCTCTGAAAGGGCACGGCCGACTTCCTTCCCCATCCTTCCCTAATCAGATGAGACCGATGACCTCGCTGTTTCGTCTCTTCCCCCAAACAACCCAACCCGTTGCTGGGGTGACCCACCTAACTTTCCAGTCTTTGGGTACGGACACTTCCTCAGGTTAGCGGTGGTGTATGGTTGCTACAAAAAGGAGCGCTCTGCTCATTTATGACGCTGCACCACCTGACTGTTGATTTTATTATCTCAAAGTATAAGTTCAGGAGCGTAACAAAAAAACTCTGCAATCTGGTTCAGAGGACCAGGCAGAAGCAGTTCCTCAATTGGCGTCTTGGGACTGAGTGCGCCCTGCTCCATTCTCTGGCAGGCCTCGAACTGAACCCGATTCCTCTGGATGGTAGTGATACGCATAGAATGCTCAGCTATGGGGAGCCCATCCACACTCAGGCTCATAAATTAAGGATAATTGCAGAATGTGGTGCCACACACCGTGGCACTACACGAAACTGGCGCTAATAGCATAGGCACATAGGGAATACACACGACACAGGTCTGTAAGTCCGCAATATTGCTGATAAGTTGAGAAAACCGTCCCGAAACGCATGTGCTACAAAACGCCACTGCTTCCTGCTCATATACCCCGACATCAATATGGGATATGATCTACATGCACACGTACACAGGCCCCACGGTTGGCACACTCTGGATCATATGGTGGAGGAGCTTCTGGGGTATAGCCTCCCATTCTTGCACCAGTGCCTGTCGGAGCACCTGAAGCGTCCTAGGGGTTTGAAGACGTGCAGCGATACGTCGACCGAGAGCATTCCAGACGTGCTCGATGGGGTTTAGGTCTGGAGAACAGGCAGGCCACTCCATTCGCCTGATATTATCTGTTTCAAGGTACTCCTCCACGATGGCGTCTCGGTGGTCCGAGCGTTATCATCCATCATGAGGAAGGTGGGACCCATTGCACCCCTGAAAAGGCGATCATACTGGTGCAAAATGACGTCCCGGTACACCTGACCTGTTACAGTTCCTCTGTCAAAGACATGCAGGGGTGTACAATGTACATGCACCAATCATAATCTCACCCCACACCATCAAACCTCGACCTCCATACAGGTCCCTTTCAAGACATTAAGGTATCTGGTTCCTGGTGCACGCCAGATGAAAACCCGGTGCGAATCACTGTTCAGACTATACCTGGACTCGTCCGTGAACATAACCTGGGACCACTGTTCCAATGACCTTGTACTGTGTTGTTGACACCAAGATTTACCGACTCTCCTGTGACCAGGGGTCGGGGAAATGCACCTTGCAGGTCTCTGGGCGAATAAACCACATCTATTCCGTCGTCTGTAGACTGTGTGTCTGGATACAACTGTTTCAGTGGCTGCGGTAAAGTCCCGAGCAAGGCTACCTGCAGTAATCCGTGGCCGTCTGCGGGCACTGATGGTGAGATATCGGTCTTCTTGTGGTGTTGTACACTTTGGAGGTTCCGTACTGTAGCGCCTGCACACGTTTCCTGACTGCTGGAATCGTTGCCATAATCTTGAGATCACACTTAGTAGCACATGGGGGGCCCGTGCTACGACCTGCTCTGTTAGACCAGCCTCCAGTCGTCCTAGTATTTTACCCCTCATAACGTCATCAATGTGTGTTCTTTGAGCCATTTTCAACACACAGACACCATTAGCACGCCTGAAAACGTCTGCACACTTACTCGCTGCACCATACTCTGACATGCACCAAGACACCTCTGCATAAGTGGACTGCTGCCAGCGCCCCCGTGCGACCACCACAGGTGAGATGCACCACATGGTCATACCCGAAGTGATTTAAACCCGTAAATCGCCCACCAGAGCTTTGTTTCACCATGTATCAGCATTATCCTTATTTTATGAGCATGAGTGTAGTATCATCTAACGGCTCCACAATGTTGAAGCTGAAGGTACCTTTGTTTCTGTTTCCTCCAGAAACCGCTCTACTTGGCAGCAACATTTTATGGTTCCACTCATTGCAGCTGGGTGATAGGAAGGTTTGTAGCCACTGCCGTTTCAGTACTTGCGCAGTCGTACTCCCCAGGTCTGATTCGTTGGAATCACCTTGACTGGTATCGAGAGGGGAAAGCACTCTCAGGTGGTTCGCTAATATACTGGTCTCATGTTCCAGAAGAGGAGATGCCTCGCCTCGCCTCATCCATCGATATTTCTCCAGTCTGGGGGAGGTACGTATTGGGTCAGTTTCTTCAAATAGGACTCTTGCTAAATTATCAAAGTCATTCTATGTTTTCTGCTACTTGCTGAACACGTGTATTCATAGGTTTGAACATGCCACTACAAAGGTACGGCGATACAGGGCCTTGGTCGAATTTACATCAGCTTTCATTAATCTTCCTTGGGATACTGACAGGTTTGTAAATAAAAAAGGAAAGTCAGTAAAGGCATTTCGTTCGTGAAGAACTATTCTGAGTAGTTCCAGGGGAGGTTTTTAGGTCTTTAAATTGGAAAAACGAGGAAGGAATAAACTGAGGTGACAAAAGTCATGGGTCTCTCATAATATCGTGTCGGACAGCTCGATGTGGTATGGACTCAACAAATCGTTGGAAGTTCCCAATAGGAATACTGAGTCTTGTTGGCTCTATAGCCGTCCATAAAGGAGAAAGGGTTGCCGGTGCACGATTTTGTGCACGAACTGACCTCCCGATTATGTCCTGTAAACGTTCGATGGGATTCATGTCGGGCGATCTTGGTTTCTACATAATTCGCTCGAATTATCCAGAATGTTCTTCAAAGCAATTGTGAACAACTGTGGCCCAATGACATGATGTTGTTTGGGGACATGAAGTCGATAAACGGTTGCAAACGGTCTCCAGGCAGCCGAACATAACCATTTCCAGTCGATGATCGGTTCAGTTGGACCAGAGGACGCAGTCCATTCCATGTAAACACAGCCCAAACCGTTACAGAGCCACCCAGCTTGCACAGCGCCTTGTTGACAACTTGGGGCCGCGCGGAGTGGCCGCGAGGTTTGAGGCGCCATGTCACGGATTGCGCGGCCCTTCCCGCCGGAGCTTCGAGTCCTCCCTCGGGCATGGGTGTGTGTTGTTTTCTTAGCATAAGTAAGTTTAAGTTGTTTGTAAGTTTAGGGACCGATGACGTAGCAGTTTGGTCTCTTAGGAACTGACACACTTTAGAACATTTTCACAACTTGGCTCCGTGGCATCGTGGGATGCGTGCCATACTCTGATCCCACCATTAGCTCTTACCGACTGAAATCTGGACTCATCAGATGAGGCCACGGTTTTCCAGTCATCTATGGTCCAGCCGATACAGTCAGGAGCCCAGGAGAGGCGTTGCAGAGGATGTCAAGCTGTTAGCAAAGGCACTCGCATCTGTCGTTTGCTGCCATAGCCCTTTAACGCCAACTTTCGCCGCACTGTCCTAACGCATACGTTCGTCGTACGTCTGTTAGTACAAGCAGTGTTGCTTGTCTGTTAGCACTAACAACGCTATTCAAACGCTGCTGCTCTCGATCGTTACGTGAAGGCAGTCGGCCATTGTGTTGTCTGTGCTGAGAGGTAATGCCTGAATTCTGAGCACACTCTGCGCACTGTAGACCTCTGAATATTGAATTCACTAAAGATTTCCTAAGAGGAGCGTCCAATGCCTCTACCCCTACTACAGGGTGGCGCACGAAATGTTTTACCATTTTGTTTTTGAATACAAAATTTACTGTCAATACAATCTGAAAGGAACATATACTACAATGAAGAACCGTCCATGGAGATTTGTTCTAACTCGGCATATGCTCAATATGTCCACCATTTCGTTTCCTAACTTCCTTCAAACGAACACTGAAGTTAGTGATTACCCTACGCCACATGTCTTCCGTAATTTCACTGCAAGCTTGAAGAAGAAGTCTTCTGAGCTCCATTAAATCACGTGGACGTTTCGGGAAAATTTTTTCCTTTAGGTACCCCCAAAGAAAAAAGTCACATGGATTGAGGTCTGGACTATTGGGGGGCCAATTTTGTTCGTCATTGAAGCAACCTGGATATCTGAGTGAAATGATCCGCATGTCGAAATGCTCGTGTAAAAACACCAACGCAGTGTTTGCAGTATGTGGCCTTGCTCCATCTTGCATGAACCACTGTGTGTTCAAGGGCAAGGCAGTAGCAAGAAGCTGTGGAATGAACCTATTTCGAAGCATGCTCAAATAACGCTCGCTATTCACAGTTTCTTAAAAAAAAAAAAAAAAAAAGGTGCAATTAGTCCGTGACTGGAAATTGCTGCCCACGCTGTAATCCTGGGAGCATAATGTTGTCGTTCATGAAGCACTTGTGGGTTTTCAGTGGCCCAAAAGCGTACATTTTGTTTGTTAACCACACCGTCTAAATGAAAATGTGCCTCACCTGAAAACCAAACGTTGTTGAGAGTTTCTTCCCTATCCTGCGCCCACTGAGCAAACAGTAGTCTCTGCTGCTTGTGTTCTTCAGTGAGTTTCTGTGCACAGGTCATCTGGTATGGGTACATATGGAGGTCACTTTTAAGAATGCGTTGAACGGAGCGTCTGGATATTCCCAGTTGCAATGCTGCCTTTCTACACTATTTCCCAGGACTTCTCTGTACAGCAACTCGTACCCTTCAATATTCTCCGGCGAAAACAAAAAGGCCTAAGCCGAGGTCGCTTCGCTTCCAATACTGTTCCTTCCTGTACAAAATTATCGTACAACCTGTGGATGGTCTTCTTGCAAGGGACCCATCGTGTGTTAAACTGTTGTCGAAAACGCCTCTGAGTCAGAACAAGGCTTTTCGTTTCATGAAAAAGTAACACAATTGCTGATCGTTGTGTGTCGTCAGTCTTCCATTGTCAGCCATTGCTGCTTACTAGTCTCCTAGCGGCAGTATCGTGAATTACACGTCACTTCGTAACTCATTTGTTTTTCCAGGCTCAGCTGGTACTGCTGTAGAGATCCCAGCGGGCTATCTAATGTGCGTCGTAAATTGTGAAAGAAACAATTGGTAGCACATTTCGTGCGCCACTCTGTACCTTTCCGCATTCAAAGTCTGCTAATTCCCGACTTGAGGCCATAATCAGTTTGGAAACCTTTTCACATGAATCACCTGAGCACAGATGACAGTTCTGGCCATCTACTGCCCCTTTTTTTTTGTCTTGCGTACGTGGTACTACGGCCATTTGTATATGAGTGTGTTGCTATCCCATGACTTATGTCAGTTCAGTGTATGTCTTAGCAGAACATTCTGAACCTCTTTTGCTTGCTGATGGCATTGTACTGTGCTCCCCTAAAAATGGTTCAAATGGCTCTGAGCACTATGGGACTTAACTTCTGAGGTCATCAGTCCTCTAGAACTTAGAACTGCTTAAACCTAACTAACCTAAGGACATCACACACATCCATGCCCGAGGCAGGATTCGAACCTGAGGCCGTAGCGGTCACGCGTTTCCAGACTGTAGCGCCTAGACCCGCTCGGCCACTCCGGCCGGTCTGTGCTCCTCTAAAAGAAAAGTAACTCCTCCATCATGTGCAGATGACCAAGTAATTCCAGTAGGCTGCTGTGTCAATCTCAGTCACAGAACGTCATTCGGATGTAGCTTGGAGGGAAATGGAGTCAGCACAGCGTCTTCCAGGCCGTTGTCAGCGTCTCAGACGGTGGGAGCCGCTACTTCTCAACCAAGCTGTTCCTAAGCTGGCATCACGAGGCAGAGCGCATTCAGCTGAAGTCCTTCCACCGGTAAAGTATCTGTGGTAGCACTGAGAATCGAACCCAGCTCCTATGAATGGCAGTCATGCGAGTATTCCAGTTACGGTGGCGAAACTGTTTTCCTCTAGTTCAGACGTGCTTAAAAAACGAACAGTAGAACTTGACAGGTTAAGTTTCCAAGTAAGTTTCAAAATCAGTTCAAATGGTTCAAATGGCTCTGAGCACTATGGGACTCAACTGCTGAGGTCATTAGTCCCCTAGAACTTAGAACTAGTTAAACCTAACTAACCTAAGGACATCACAAACATCCATGCCCGAGGCAGGATTCGAACCTGCGACCGTAGCGGTCTTGCGGTTCCAGACTGCAGCGCCTTTAACCGCACGGCCACTTCGGCCGGCCAAAATCAGTTAATAACAATCTATAACCAAGACATAATGGGAAAATGGGAAGTTAACGAGTAAGTAAAAGAAACAATTGTCGGGTTTTTGTACGTATTTGTAGCAGTCAAAGTAAATCGCCAGACAGAATGGATTAGGAATAAACAGAATAATGAAATGTCCTAGAGTGCTTTTCAGCCGTAAAGTAAAATGTGCGACTGCTGTACATTATGAGTTTTCACCTATTACAGTGGAACATGGACTTTTAATGTGGGAACCATCTATACTGACAATGCTCAGTGACCAGTGGATAGAACCCTATTAGCACTTACAGGACATGAAGCAAACAAGTCGATCAGGGAAATCACTGAAATGGATGAAGTACACTACTGGCCATTAAAATTGCTACACCAAGAAGAAAAACGGGTATTCATTGGACAAACATATTATACTAGAACTGACATGTGATTACATTTTCACGCAATTTGGGTGCATAGATCCTGAGAAATCGGTACCAAGAACAACCACCTCTGGCCGTAATAATGGCTTTGATACGCCTGGGCATTGAGTCAAACAGAGCTTGGATGGCGTGTACAGGTACAGCTGCCCATGCAGCTTCAACACGATACCACAGTTCATCGAGAGTAGTGACTGGCGTATTGTGATGAGCCAGTTATTCGGTCACCATTGACCAGAAGTTTTCAGTTGGTGAGAGATCTGGAGAATGTGCTGGCCAGGGCAGGAGTCGAACATTTTCTGTATCCAGAAAGGCCCGTACAGGACCTGCAACATGTGCTCGTGCATTTTCCTGCTGAAATACAGGGTGTCGCAGGGACCGAATGATGGGTAGAGCCACGTGTCGTAACACATCTGAAATGTAACGTCCACTGTTACAAGTGCCTTCAATGCGAACAAGAGGTGACCGAGACGTGCAACCAATGGCACCGCGTACCATCACGCCAGGTGATACGCCAGTATGGCGATGACGAATACACGTTTCCAATGTGCGTTCACCGCGATGTTTTGCCATTCGTGCACCCAGGTTCGTCGTCGAGTACACCATCGCATGCGCTCATGCAGCGGCAAGGGTAACCGCAGCCACGGTCACCGAGCTGATAGTCCATGCCACTGCAAAAGTCTTCGAACTCTTTGTGCAGATGGTTGTTGTCTTGCAAACGTCCTCATCTGTTGACTCAGGGATCGAGACGTGGCTGCACGATCCGTTACAGCAATGAGGAAAGATGCCTGTCATCTCGACTGCTAGTGATACGAGGCCGTTGGGATCCAGCACAGCGTTCCGTATAACCTCCTGAACCCACCGATTGCATATTCTGCTAACAGTCATAGGATCTCGACCATCGCGAGTAGCAATGTCGCGATATGATAAACCGCAATCGCGATAGGCTACAATCCGACCTTTATCAAAGTCGGAAACGTGATGGCAGGCATTTCTCCTCCTTAGACGAGGCATCACAACAACGTTTCACCAGGCAACGCCGGTCAACTGTTGTTTGTGTATGAGAAATCGGTTGGAAACTTTCCTCGTGTCAGCACGTTGTAGGTGTCGCCACCGGCGCCAACCTTGTGTAAATGCTCTGAAAAGCTAATCATTTGCATATCACAGCATCTCCTTCCTGTCGGTTAAATTTCGCATCTGTAGCTCGTCGTCTTCGTGGTGTAGCAATTTTAATGGCCAGTAGTGTATTTATGACAGCAATGAAAATGAAACTAAAGTAGTACTTTCAACATTGTAGCCGAGTCAGCAATCGTGATAATCTAATACATAAGAAACTAGCAGCCTCGATTGCTGTAATGAAACCAACCTTTACCTAGGTTTCAACCCAAATAATTGAGCCTACTTCGGAAGATATACCTGAATCTATAATTTGTCTAAGAGGGCATGGTCTAGAAATAAAACTAAAACAGCCTGAATAGGCATAGTTACGTTTTCAAAATGCGGTATATAAGTTAAGTCTTGGTGTTGACTTAGTACGTATATACCGCATTTTTAAAATGTGACTACGCATATTCAGGCTGTTCTAGTTTTATTTCTAGACCCTGCCCTCTTAGACAAATTATAGATTCAGGTATATCTTCTGAAGAAGGCTCAATTATTTGGGCTGAAACCTAGGTAAAGGTTGGTTTCATTACAGCAATCGAGGCTGATAGTTTCTTATATATTAAACTAAAGTGGATCTTACATGGATATACTCAAATGAATGGCAAACCGATAACGAAAATTCTTTGGTGTATTCCGAGAGATAAAGAAAGAAGAAAACGACGAGCTAATGGAAGGTGGGTAGCTGCCAGAGTGAGGTGGGTGTGTAGAGCTGAGGATCACAATGCCTGTAGAAGTCTAGACTAGGCCATTATACAGCTTCTGGCTCAAATGCTGTAGCTAATGATGATTTTATGTTGTGTGTAGGACTTTATCATATTGATGAGGACTTTTCTCTTAGTTTGTCTACCCCTGCAAAAGTCTGTTTCGATCAGAGCTCTGAAACTGCCAGTTACACGCTTCCTTCCAAATAGTACGCACCGCCCCAAATATCCTTCTAACTAGTTCTCTTTACTCGGGCGTTGCCGGGATAATTTTCTAGGATACAGTATTCGGCAATGTCCCTATGGTTATGCAGCAGGAATGAACACATACTGGATCCATTTCTCACTTATCGACCCTAGCACTCAGTTCCACGTCAGGACCGTTCCAGAGGTCTTTGGTGGTCTTCCTTTTTGGGAACCAGCGCACAAGTCCTGTGTGTTATTTCTCAGTGGAATAAAGTGTTGTAGTCTTTACCACCTATGGGGACTCAGCTCGCTAGTTCGAGGAGTTTTCGACCCTAGATTACTTTCCACAGGCTATTATAGGCTTTGCCACTGTTAACTTTTGGAAGAGAGGTCTGATGATGGACTGGTCCTCACTGAGATGATGGGATACCGAAAAACCTTGCTGTTCAACAGCTCTATGTAGCTGTTGTAATTCAATATACGGTACTCAACACTTTTACTGAGACATCCACAGAACTTGAAACAGGTTCTTGTTTAGCTCACACAATGTCTCGTCGTGAAAGACTATGTTATCATTATTCAATACGGAGATAGTACGAATTGCCTGCTCCTGACTTGTAGCAGGTAGTGTTGGAGTCAGCTTACGGAATGGGGAATGATGATGAACAAGTGCTTAATAATTAAACTGAGGGTGATGGCATACATTAATCTAAGTGTACGGTGTTTCACGTACGACGACTGGGGAAGCCTATAGCTCACATGGCAGGCTTACCGCTATTTTCACCCTGCATCTGCTGCAAGATGGTTGCACGCACTTACATTTACGAGGAGAACACGACAAGTGCGATAACTCGATTTCCGGACAACTTCGCTCAGTGGGACTCAAAATAAGTGACCACTTGTCTCAGCGTATCTGTAGATACTGGACCGTTTCTGAGAAAACGGCCTTCGAAGTCTTTGACGTTCTTCAGACATCTTTTAGCGCATGCCAAGCTTGGCCCTACCGGTGGACAATGTATTCTCGCTTTCGCGTCCTGTGTTCGAAACCTGACTACTGTTTTTACTTTTTTTTCATTTAAATGCCAATGTTTGTAGAGGTTACTACTTGAATATTTTTTGTCAAGTTGGGGGATATATTGGCGGTACATTAATTGTAAAATTACAACGGGATTTCGCTATACATGTCATACACATATTATATAATATACATGTATGTCATTTTCAGGTTCGAATCCTGCCTCGGACACGGATGTGTGTGATGTCCTTCGGTTAGTTAGCTTTAAGTAGTTCTAAGTTCTAGGGGACTGATGACCTCAGAAGTCCCATAGTGCTCAGAGCCATTTGAATCATTTTTTTGTCATTTTCAAGGTTTACAATGTTTCTGAATTCTGGTATCCTTATATCTTATTCTTATATCGATCACAGTTCATGTATATTAGTCTTATAGGTATTCTCTAGGAAGGCTTAGTAGGTTCCCTTCGGTGACACCAATTGTAAGAACATCTGAAACATAGAAATTCCAAGTAGCGTGATCAACACGCAAAGGCAGGTCTGCCGCGGCGACATTTCTCTGTATCAGTCTCTGGCTGGTTCAAATGGCTATGAGCACTATGGGACTTAACACCTATGGTCATAAGTCTCCTAGAACTTAGAATTACTTAAACCTAACTAACCTAAGGACATGACACAACACCCAGTCATCACAAGGCAGAGAAAATCCCTGACCCCGCCGGGAATCGAACCTGGGAACCCGGGCGCGGGAAGCGAGAAGCGAGAACGCTACCGCACGACCACGAGCTGCGGACGTATAAGTCTCTCTCAGGGAAGATACGTCATTAACATTGCTGAAGATTTCAAGTGTTGGCAATAATTTCGCGGCAAACTGTACATAAAAGACAAGTTTTCAGAAGACTGGCGCTTGCAGCTGATCATGAATCGAGATACACCACAGGAATTTAATCGAAAACAGTTTCAAATTATTTTTCCATTCATTTATTATTTTTTTAATTTATTAAAAAAGCACTCCATCTTGAGGCCATAAGTGGCCAATCGGGACCATCCGACCGCCGTGTCACCCTCAGTGAAGGATGCGGATAGGAGGGGCGTGGGGTCAGCACACCGCTCTCCCGAACGTTATGATGGTTTTCTGTGACCGGAGTCGCTACTATTCGGTCGAGTAGCTCCTCAATTGGCATCACGAGGCTGAGTGCACCCCTAAAAATGGCAACAGCGCATGGACGTTGGATGGTCACCCATCCAAGCGCCGGCCACGCCCGACAGCGCTTAACTTCGGTGACCACACGGGAACCGGTGTATCCACTGCGGCATTGCCGCTGCAAATTGATTAATCATACATACAATTAGTAAACGAATAAGGACGACGTTATTTCAGTATACCAGGTGATCAAAAAGTCAGTATAAATTTGAAAACTTAATAAACCACGGAATAATGTAGATAGAGAGGTAAAAATTGACACACATGCTTGGAATGACACGCGGTTTTATTAGAACCACCCCATATTGCTGGACGCGTGGAAGATCTCTTGCGTGCGTCGTTTGGTGATGAACGTGTGCTCAGCCGCCACTTTCGTCATGCTTGGCCTCCCACGTCCCTAGACCTCAATCCGTGCGATTATTGGCTTTGGGGTTACCTGAAGTCGCAAGTGTATCGTGATCGACCGACATCTCTAAGGATGCTGAAAGACAGCATCCGACGCCTATGCCTCACCATAACTGCGGACATGCTTTACACTGCTGTTCACAACTTTATTCCTCGACTACAGCCATTGTCGAGGAATTATGGTGAACATATTGAGCATATCCTGTAAAGATCATCATCTTTGCTTTGTCTTACTTTGTTATGCTAATTATTGCTATTCTGATCAGATGAAGTGCCATCTGTCGGACATTTTTTGAACTTTTGTATGTTTTTGGTTCTAATAAAACCCCATGTCATTCCAAGCATGTGTGTCAATTTGTACCTCTCTTTCTACATTATTCCGTGATTTATTCAGTTTTAAATTTTATACTGACTTTTTGATCACCCGGTATAGTGGAGAGCATTCGATGCTGTAATCTGTTAAGGGCATGGACGGATAAATGAAAAACAGAAATAAAAATCGGGTTTCCAACATAGAGTGCAGAAGTTTGAAGCCGCGAAGCTAGTCACTGTGCCACCACTTAGGATGAGCTGTTTACGCGGTAAAAGGCACATAAAGTACCTTGAGATTATTCATTGCCGTTTTATCAGTAGCAGTGGAGTATCTAAGGCTAAGCCAAGACATGTGTTCGCTTATTTTGACCCTTCGTCCTCTGAATGAAGTTTCTGGGAAATCGGTTATAATACTTGTCGTGTTCTGCTCGTGAATGTTTCACGTACGATGCCTGCACTGAGTCTGGAGGTTCCCATGCCAGTATGTCGCTGGGCCCAGTCCTCGGACAAACACTGTGTGTGTGAATCCTATATTGTGCGATTGAGTTTACGGGTGTTTTGAGGTTTCTGGCGTATACCAAGGATCAACGAGTGTTTCTTGTGTTGACCTAAGCAAAATCAGAAATGTCAGCATGAATTCATTTGAAAATTTCTTGGTGTCCGCGTTCCCAGTGATTCGACGATACATAGATTAGTGACGAGTGACTGGATCCATGCTAGGCGAACGAAGGACTAGAGAACAAAATGTTTTAACTGAAGATAAATTAGATGAGGCAGAAGAGGCCTCGCAAAGTAGACTGAGAAAATTACTGCGCCTTTCAGCAATTCATAATGGTGTGGCAGTAGCACCTGCTGAAAAAACTGTGCATGATGGGGAGTTTCATACTGAAATACTGTTTTTCTCTGATGAAGCATGGTTGTATTTGATGTTCCTAAGACATATGGAGTCTCATCTTTATCTACGATAATGACATAGACTAAAGCAAAGAATTAAAATTTGTGCCAACACCAGGTCTCATGCTTACTAGGCACATGTGCTACCCGCTGTACCACACTGGCGAGTTTAGAAGGAGAACGGCAATGGGCTGAGGTGTAAATTGGAATTTTTATCAATGAGGGAGACATACTAGGATAGTCCATGAACCTGTGGGAATGTGTGGTGCACCAGATAGCGCATCTGCCTCGGAGTCAGACGATGTGGGTTCGAATCCTGGCGCCGGAACAAATTTTAATTCATTGCTTCAGCCTGTGTCACTATCGTAAGCATGACTACGCTTGTCAGGCTATTTAAATTCGCAAAAAAATCGACGTTGGAGTTGCGAAACTCCTCAGCAGTTACATCAACAGTCACTGCATGATGTTAAAACAGGAGTGTGGTGTGCAAATAGTAAGAGACGAATTATGGGGCCAATCTTTTTGCATGAAACA
Source organism: Schistocerca serialis cubense (assembly GCF_023864345.2). Taxonomy (NCBI): domain Eukaryota; kingdom Metazoa; phylum Arthropoda; class Insecta; order Orthoptera; family Acrididae; genus Schistocerca; species Schistocerca serialis. The sequence continues at coordinate 84,699,914 of NC_064649.1, read as the reverse complement.
ATGACTCCCCACAGATATGGGAACAGTACACTGCATCTTCTTTTAAGAGGACTGACCTCTAACCGAGAGACCTAGGATTACTTTATGTAGGACAATGCAAGACCACACACAGTCAATACCTCTATGGAAGTAATACGAAGTGTTTTTGATGGTAGGATACTTCACTAGTCTCCTGATTGGTTTAAATGGCTCTGAGCACTATGGGACATAACATCAGAGGTCATCAGTCCCCTAGACTTAGAACTACGTAAACCTAACTAACCTAAGGACATCACAAACATCAATACCCGAGACAGGATTCGAACCTGCGACCGTAGCAGCAGCGTGGTTCTGGACTGAAGCGCCTAGAACCGCTCGGCCACAGCGGCCGGCTCTCCTGATTGTACAGATTTACACCCATGTGATTTCTATTTTTCGGGTATGTTAAATGGTAAGGTATATGCAAAAAATTGCCGGAGTTAGTCATTTCTCAAGTGTTTGTTGATGTGCTCGTAAGATTCCTGGCTGCTCTCGTCGTAGAGGAAACTTCTTTTGAGCACCTGCTGTAAGTAAAGTTAAGGTTAATTTAGACAGATTCCATCACTTTTTACACTCAGCTCAGGGGATGTACTCCGAGCCGTCTTGCGGCAGAAGCAGGGGACAACAGCCTGTAATCTGCAGTGTGAGCTGTGGGTTGCCCCCCTGGCGTGGCACGTGAAACACCCTGAATATGAAGTGTATATGTTCTTCTCCATACTTTACCTATCTACGTGTATTATGCGAAGCATTCAGGTTCATTTCCCAGAACTCGCAGAGATTTTTCCTTGATTAGATGATGGAATAGAGTGGACTATAACTGAGCATTTACTTGAGAAGAACCGAAATCATAAAATGGTTCAAATGGCTCTGAGCACTATGGGACTCAACTTCTGAGGTCATTAGTCCCCTAGAACTACTTAAACCTAAGGACATCACACACATCCATGCCCGAGGCAGGATTCGAACCTGCGACCGTAGCGATCTCGCGGTTCCAGACTGCAGCGCCAGAACCGCACGGCCATTTCGGCCGGCCGGAAATCATAGTTCGGAAAGCTGACAACAGCATGGAGAGTGGTGTACTGATCTCATACCCCTCCACACCACATCCAATCACGCCATCTGACAGAGAATGACATTGTGGCCAGTTGGTTTCAGGTGGTTCACTGGGACTTAATGTGGAGTCATACACACTAACACAGAAAAAAAAAAAAATCCATGAGGGAATTGCCCGAATGGGTCGGAAACCGTTAGATGTGATGTACTTCAATGCGAGATGCTTTTAATAATTTCCACGACGAAATTCTGTCTCGAAATCTGGCAGGAAACCCAAAGAGATTCTGGTCATACATAAAGCGCACCAGTGGCAAGACGCAATCAATATCTTCACTGCGCGATAACAACGGTGAAGTCATTGATGACAGTGCCACTAAAGCAGAGTTATTAAACACGGTTTTCCAAAACTCCTTCACCAAAGAAGACGAAGGAAATATTCCTGAATTGCAATCAAGAACGACTGCCAAGATGAGAAACATAAAAGTAGATATACTCGGAGTAACGAAGAGCTTAAATCACTTAATAAAGGCACGGCCTCCGGTCCAGATTGTATACCAGTTAGGTTCCTCTCATAGTATGTTGATAAAATAGCTCCATATTTAGCAATTATATACGACCACTCTCTCACAGAAAGATCCGTACCTAAAGACTGGAAAATTGTTCAAGTCACACCAATATCCAAAAAGGGAAGTACGAGTAATCCGCTGATTTACAGGCCTGTATCACTAAAGTTGATTTACAGCAGGGTTTTGGAAGATATACTGTATTCAAACATTATGAAGTACCTCGAAGAAAATGATTTATTGACACATAGTCAGCACGGTTTCAGAAAATATCGTTCTTGTGAAACACAACTAGCTCTTTATACTTGTGAAGTAATAAGTGCTGTCGACAGGGGATGTCAAATAGATTCCATATTTTTAGATTTCCAGAATGCTTCGACACTGTTCCTCACAAGCGTTTTCTAACCAAGCTGCGTGCCTACGGAGCATCGCCTCAGTTGTGCGACTGGATTCGTGATTTCCTGTCAGAAAAGCCACAGTTATTAGTAATAGACGGAAAGTCATCGAGTCAAACAGAAGTAATATCCGGCATTCCCCAAGGAAGTGTTATAGGCCCTCTGTTGTTCCTGATCTATATTAACGACATAGGAGACAATCTGAGTAGCCGTCTTAGATTGTTTGCAGATGATGCTGTCATTTACCGTCTTGTATAGCCATCAGTTGACCAAAATGAATTGCAAAAAGATTTAGATAAGATATCTGTATGGTGTGAAAAGTGGCAATTGACCCTAAATAAGGAAAAGTGTGGAGTTATTCAAATGAGTACTAAAAGAAATCAGCTAAATTTCGATTACGCGACAAGTCACACAAATCTGAAGGCTGTAAATTCAACTAAATACTTAGGGATTACAATTACAATTAATCTAAATTGGAACGTTCACATGCATAATATTGTGGGTATAGCAAACCAAAGACTGCGATTCATTGGCAGAAAACTGGAAGGTGCAACACGTCTACTAAAGAGACTGCTTACACCACGCTTGTCCACCCTATTCTGGAGTACTGCTGTGCGGTATGGGATCCGCATCAGGTGAGACTGATGGATGACATCGAAAATGTACAAAGAAGGGCAGCTCGTTTTGTACTATCGCGAAATAGGGGAGATGGTGCCACAGACATGATACATGAACTGGAGTGGCAATCATTAAAACAAAGGCGTTTCAATCACCAGTTTGCGAAAACATTGTGTTGGCACCCACCTGCATAGGGAGAAATGATCAGAAATCAGAGCTCGCACAGAAAAATTTAAGTGCTCGTTTTTCCCGCGTGCCGTTCGAAAATGGAACGGTAGAGAGACAGCTTGAAGGTGGTTCATTGAACCCTCTGCCGGGCACTTTATTGTGAATAGCAGAGTAATCGCGTAGATGTAGATGTAGGCCATTCTTAATCCGCCTATCCCCATGATGAGTCAACATTTTATTATTACGTCATAGATACCTACGGTTTACCAAAGATATTTTTTTCCGTTCTTGGTAGATTGCTCTATAGTCGAGCAAATTCTATTTTTCTGGTTTTTTCAATTAAGAATCGGCTCACTTGATCTTCTTAGTTCTATAAATTGATACTGTTGATATAATTTGATTTTGCTTGTAAATCAGACAGTACAGTAAAACTTTTACGTCTTGATATTTTAGAGTCCGGCAAATTAGCTACAAATAACGTGACGTAATTTTCGGTTGATTTCGGTGGGGGCCAATTATCCTTCTCCCATAATGCCGCACCATACATTAACCCGCCAAGGTCGCTGATGTTCCACTTGTCGCAGCGATTGTGGATTATCCGTTACCCAATAGTGCATATTATGCCGGTTTACGTTACCGCTGTTGGTGAATGACGCTTCGTCGCTAAATAGAACGCGTGCAAAAAATCTGTCATCTTTCCGTAATTTCTCTTGTGCCCAGTGGCAGAACTGCACACGACGTTCAAAGTCGTCGCCATGCAATTCCTGGCGCATAGAAATATGGTACGGGAGCAATCGATGTTGATGTAGCATTCTCAACACCGACGTTTTTGAGATTCCTGATTCTCGCGCAATTTGTCTGCTACTGATGTGCGGATTAGCCGCGACAGCAGCTGAAACACCTACTTGGGCATCATCATTTGTTGCAGGTCGTGGTTGACGTTTTGGTTGACGTTTCACATGTGGCTGAACACTTCCTGTTTCCTTAAATAACGTAACTATCCGGCGAAAGGTCCGGACACTTGGATGATGTCGTCCAGGATACCAAGCAGCATACATAGCACAATCCCGTTGGTCATTTTGATCACAATAGCCATACATGAACACGATATCAACCTTGCCCGCAACTGGTAAAAGGTCCATTTTGACACGGATAATGTATCGCGAAGCAAATACCGTCCGCCCTGGCGGAATGTTACACGACATCACGTACTTATACGTTTGTGACTATTACAGCGCAATCTATCACAAAGCGAAAAAAGTGGTCCAACTAAAACTCTCATATTTTTTACGTACTACACGTATATGTAATAAAAAATAAGGGTTCCTATTTATAAAAAACGCAGTTGATATCCGTTTGACATATGACAGCGCCATCTTGCGAGCCAACCATATTGCCATCTGGTTTCCCCCTTCAAGCTAGACGAGTTTCGTTCTTTGTAGTTGTTACGTTTGATGCTTATTTCATGAGATATTTGGCCCGGTCACTATCAATGGACCACCCTGTATATTATTTTTTACCAACCAGTACTAATTATTTCAGTCGTTGCAGATGCAGACTATGCAGTCAGCTCGTTACTGAATTTACTGCCAAACCTGCAATATATGTTTCTCAAAATGGTTCAAATGGCTCTAAGCACTATGGGACTTAACATCTAAGGTCATCAGTCCCCTAGACTTAGAAACTATTTAAACCTAACTAACCTAAGGACATCACACACATCCATGCCCGAGGCAGAATTCGAACCTGCGACCGTAGCAACCTTGTGGTTCCGGACTGAAGCGCCTAGAACCGCTCGGCTACCGCGGCCGGCAATATATGTTTCTATTTCTCATTGGCCACCTGTCATCATAAAGACTGACGAGGAGAATCATAACACCACGAATGAAAAATACTGTTTTAGATAAACCGTAGGTTTGGCGTATGATACGAATCTGCAATAGAAAAGGAGATTTCCCATATTTTGAAGTAAAAATCTGCCCCTTCCCCATGGGGGTAAGGGGGATTTGGGGGCGTCAGTAGTAGCAGAGGTACATGTTCTCTTTGAAAATATTAACTTTTCCTCTGGATCATGGTTTTTCATACATTGCCTACATTTGGAGACATTTAGTTTTTCCAAGTTACAACAAACAACCTCTATATGTCTGGAATGTGACCTAACAGTTTCGCACTACTTTTTGCTGCAATGTGTGTGTGTACTGGTAAAAAAATGGTTCAAATGGCTCTGAGCACTATGGGACATCTGAGGTCACCAGTTCCCTAGAACTTAGAACCACTTAAACCTAACCAACCTAAGGACATCACACACATCCATACCCGAGGCAGGATTCGAACCTGCGACCGTAGCGGTATTGGATGAAGTTGAAACCGCACAGAGCAGTTAAGGTGACAAGATAACATTTATTATGCTTCAATGATCACTTGGAAATTATGCCTCATGAACAATTTAAAAGCGGCGATCAACAAATTTCCTGGTCGCCATAAATGTTCCTTTATTACAGTATTTCGAGTTGGCGAAACCCAAAGCAAGTGAAAGGATAGAAAAGAAAATTCTGCTCTTTAGGGACAGAGGATTGCGCAATGTCGACCGGTCACAGTGTCATCCTGTGTCATGTGACTCCATTGGGATACGTTATGGAGGGACATATGGTCAGCACATCGCTCTCACTGCTATTGTGGGATTTCTAGCTCTCGGAGGCACTAGTTGTCACTAATTTGCCATCAAAGCGTTGAGTGCACCCTGTCCAGCTCCTCGCACCGAGGAAAGTGCCTGGCAGTACTGGGAACTGAAGGAAATTCCAATACATGACATGCTGATCACTTAGATACGTAGGAAAACTGAGTAAGGCAACGGAGTGAAATATTTCAGCATAGCTAGTGACGAAAATCACCACCAATGACTATAACCCACAATACATATTTGTTGTATTCCCGTTGTTCCGAAGATTAGAAGCCCGTCCGAGTTGGAAAAGCTTTGTCGAAACGTCTTTGGGTGAAATGAAAATAGTGCTTCATGGTGGAGACGGCAGTTGTTATGGTGTCTCTGGCACAAAACGGACCATTTAGTACAAGAGTTGAAGCGGTACAGGGTGAATTACCAAAGCTGTTAACCAAACATATTTTAGGAACCATCACATTTCTTGAAGCAAGAATTCCAACACTTGATATTACACGATGTGGTGCGCATTACACGGAATCTTTAGTGGCCACAACAGTTTTGTCTGAACAACTTTGCAAAAGAAGCATTACAGAGTCCTTCGACAGAGGAATAGGATCCTTCGTACTTCTTGCATAAAGAAATTTTATAGAAAAAATAGGAGCATGAAACTATTTAAAAGAAAAGTAACTTCCCCATCTCTCTCTCTCTCTCTCTCTCTCTCTCTCCCCCCCCCCCCCCCTCCCGCCCCGTTATCGTTTATCTCAGGTTCTCTTTTTTCACGATTTGGCAAATCTGTTTTACTTTGCGTTAGAATGCCCTATCTCTTTTAACACTCGTCAGTTAACCTAAGGGAGCGAAGTCGTGTACTGGATATTGACTCCGAATCGTGCAATCTTTATTGTGTGTGCTATGATACTTTAACTGTTTGCGTATTGTTTTTTGTGAGAGAAGATTGGTAACCAGTTAAGCATTTGACTAAACGAGCGTGGTAAACCGCCTAAAAACCGCACGTCAGAGTAGCCGGTGTACCACATCATCGGTTGTTAATCTGCAGCGCAGGTTGGATCTTGGCCTGCCACACCTACCTCCGTCGCAAACTAGCATGCTACACATTAAGTGACACGGCCAGGTCTTAAAAAGAACATGATCAAATTTCATAAACCTCTATTGAGTGAATGTGTTAGCAGACAGGAATGTTACGAGATTTATAAGTAACGTATGTGTATCCAACGAGATTCGCTATTTAATTTTTTTGGAGAAATATTTCTAGGACATAGCTATTCATTTTCTGTAGCACTCTTGAGAGTTCGTATATCAAACCGCCTGGCCTACACGGTCGTGTCACCTACAGAAATACTGCCCACAGGAATGGATTAATGATCGCAGTTATTCCTGCAGCAATGTGTATCGCACTAGTTAAACTGAGCACATCTCAGGAAAAACATTGCAGCAGCTGAGTGTACAACAAAATTTCAGTATTCTCGCCCACCATTACTAACCTAAATCTTCTTTTCTAAATGTTGAATGGGTCCGAATATATTTCATGTTAACAGCTTTGGTACTTCACGCTGTATAATTGTTTTCCTGAAGCTTGAATGTTGTATCAGACGGTACCACTGAACCGTTTCTATGGAGCACCATTTTCAAGGATCTTCGTTGATCCGTTATGGACCATGGGACAACGGCTGGCACGTATTTCTTGATGCAATAATTTACCAACAGCCGTATGTATTGTAGAAATTTATTTCATGATTTTCTTATGTGCTACCAGTTTCGGCATTACACTGATGCCATCTTCAGGCCCCACACGTCATAGTCGTAAAATCGCTATACACGGAAGGAGCCATATAATTGGATCCGTGAATCAAATCGTTATGCAACAGCTCTTGGTGGTCAGCGATTTTACGACTGTGACGTATGGGGCCTGAAGATGGCATCCATGTAATGCCGAAACTGCTAGCACATAAGAAGTTCATAAAATAAATTTCTGCATACGGCTGTTGGTAAATTACTGCTTCAAGAAATTTTTAAGGATAGTTTAAACTGTTGGTGTAGGATTCCTGCAGAGTGTTAATAGTCGTGCCAAAATGTTGACGCTTATGCCAGTCGTATCATAATGTATCAATGAGATTTTTTTCTTATGGTACACGTGCTCATCATCATAAAAGGCAATTTTGACAGTAGGTGTAGAGCCCTGATGGGGCGTAAATGATCGTGGCGGGATATGGAGTGCATTGCTGTACCAGATGGTATCGCTGAAACGTTTCTATGGAGCAGTCACTCGTCATCATCATCATCATCATCATCAATTATTGTTTTGGTGCTTGATGTAGGACCCCTGTAGAGCGTCAATAGCCATTGTAACATACACAGTTTATTGGTGGAGTTTATGCAGACTGCATCAGATGGAATCGCTGAAACTTTTCTACAGAGCAGTTGATCATCATCATCATCATTATGATCATCATCATCGCAATCATGAAGGATGGTTCTCACTGTTGGATTAGGCCTCCCATAGGCAACGTCATAACAGAGTACGAACCTGACGCCTATTCATGTGGGCGAGATGGTACCTCCAAAACGTGACTGTGGGGCACTTGTTTATCGTCATCGTCAGGAATAGTTTTGGCTGCTGGTGTAGGATCCCTATAAGATGTTAATGGTGAAATGCAACGTAGCACTGACAGTATACATCATTACCTAAAGATGACGAAGCTGTGACATTTATTAGAACAGATGTACCAAAATAGCTAATTATAGTAACTAAACTTTATTCATGATTTTTGTCACCATTGTCAAGTAAGTCTAGACTGAAGTGACGTCCATATTACGTAGTTGTATTGTATGTTAACCGGGGGCCTAGAAACGACGGAGAGGCTCCGTCGCCACCACAGCCGCAGTGGTCCACAACCCCACGACGACTACCGCAGTCCACTTCACCCCTCTGCCACCCTACACCGAACCCACGGTTATTGTGTGGTTTAGCCCCCGGTGGACCCCCCCCCCCTGGCCCCCCCTCCCCCCAGGGAACGTCTCACACCAGATGAGTGTAGCCCCTATGTTTGCGTGGTAGAGTAATGGTGGGGTACATGTACGTGGAGAACTTGTTTGTGCAGCAATCGCCGACATAGTGCAACTGAGGTGGAATAAGGGGAACAAGCCCACATTCGCAGAGGCAGATGGAAAACCGCCTAATCACCATCCACAGACTGGCCGGCTGACTGGGCGGATTCGTTGTTGGTCGTTTTTGGGGAAGGAGACTAGACAGCGTGGTCATCGGTCTCATCGGATTAGGGAAGGATGGGGAAGGAAGTCGGCCGTGCCCTTTCAGAGGAACCATCCCGGCATTTGCCTGGACTGATTTAGGGAAATCACGGCAAACCCAATTCAGGATGGCCGGACGCGGGATTGAACCGTCGTCCTCCCGAATGCGAGTCCAGTGTCTAACCACTGTCCATTAGACCTCTCGGCTATCCAGGCGGGCATATTGGGTAGTTAGTGGACTGTCTTATAACTAGCCCACTAACGACGCAATATGAACGCCACGTGAATGTAGATGTACTTGACAATGGTGATAAATGCTGATGAAGTCTGCAGTGAATAAAGATTAGTTATTATACGCAGCTATTTTGATGCATCTATTGTAATGATTATTTGATTATCGGGTGTATACAGGGTGATCAAAAAGTCAGTATAAATTTGAAAACTGAATAAATCAAGGAATAATGTAGATAGAGAGGTACAAATTGATACACATACTAGGAGTGACATGGGGTTTTATTAGAACCAAACAAATAAAGAAGTTCAAAAAATGCCCGACAGATGGCGCGTCATCTGATCAGAATAGCAATAATTAGCATAACAAAGTAAGACAAAGCAAAGATGATGTTCCTTACAGGAAATGCTCAATATGTCCACCATCATTCCTCAACAATAGCTGTAGTCGATGAATAATGTTGCGAACAGCACTGTAAAGCATGTCCGGAGTTAGGGTGAGGCATTGGCGTCGGATGTTATCTTTCAGCATTCCTAGAGATGTCGGTCAATCACGATACACTTGCGACTTCAGGGAACCCCAAAGCCAATAATCGCACGGACTGAGGTCTGGGGTCCTGGGAAGCCAAGCACGACGAAAGTGGCGGCTCATCACCAAACGACGCGCGCAAGAGATCTTTCATGTGTTTAGCAAAAGGGTTTTTTTTGGTTCTAATAAAACCCCATGTCATCCCAAACATGTGTATTAATTTTTACCTCTGTATCTACATTATTCCGTGGTTTATTAAGTTTTCAAATTTACACTGACTTTTTGATCTCCTGGTATTATGCTGCTGGACCTAAAGGAGAACAATTTCTGTGACGACGTTAGATTTCGCCAACGATATTCAGAATCTCAGGAACATGGTTTAGTATACCTGGGAAACCTTTAGATGCAGATGCATTTCGATCATAATTCTCATTTGAACATGGGTTCTTTCGAGAAGCAATGGGAGTGGGGGGGGGGGGGGGAGCCTAACTCTGTTGAAGAAACGTATGGCTGCTGGAGAGCGGAAGTGTTGCGAGTGGTGTAGTGAGAGGTGTAGGTGTCAGTGTGTGTGTGTGTGTGTGTGTGTGTGTGTGTGTGTGTGGCGAGCAGCAGGCGGTGAGGAAGAGGCGTCACCTTGAAACCGTCATAGGTCCAACTGCCTAGCTTCAAGACACACGTCTGCACGTCGTAGGGAAAGAACTCAACATCGATAGAGCAGGAGGACTTGTAGACGGCCGGCGGCTGCCACATGACCAGCCCCGTGTAGTAGACGGTCGCCTTGGTCTTGATGGTCACCTCGTAGCTCCCGTCGGCGCTGCAACCGACAAAGCGGTCCCGCACCGCAGGGTCAGTCTCCGAGCGGTCCCCCAGGCTCCAGAAGGCGGTGGGGTGGCGACTGCACGGGACACCTGGAGGCTCCGGTCTGGCGCTCTGGACTCCTGCGGGCAGCGCAGCAGCGGCCACACACACACCCACACCCACACCCACACCAACCCACCCATTCACCCACACACACATGCACACACATCGCAGCAACGCCAGCACTATAAACTCCACATACATGTCTACGCGATGCCTCAGACGTGTTGTCATCCGAGGCTTGAGCCGTTTCAGCATTGACACTGGTCACATCTGCTGCGCATTGACCAGACCAATGAGTACCACCAGCCATACATAAACTTACCGCACTCGCAATGGACATGTAAAATTTTTACGTGGGAAGTATACAATAAATCCCAAACCAACCCGTCTTCCTTCCTGCCATACACCACATTTTAAAACTATCCCAGTGAAGCCAAAACAAGCACACAGTCTGCTCCACCAGCTCCAAACACATCAATTGGTGAAGTCGACATAACAATATACAATACTGAATGATAACACTACATTACTTACTCGAGTAAGCTTGCACAAAAATACAATTCTTTTTTCGCTACTTAAAATAAAAGAGAGAATGATAGAGAGAGAATGAGAATGAGAGAGAGAGAGAGAGAGAGAGAGAGAGAGAGAGAGAGAGAGAGAGAGAGAGGTGCAATAGAAATTAAATTTTATTTTTAAGTTACTGCTCAGCTGTGTTTAACATATTAACTGGCAGCAGAACCAACTTTTAATGCTGCCTGTAGCATGCAGATGGTTACAATACAATACCAGGTAATGGTTGGGATGACATATTGGTAGGATCGGAATGGAGTTCAGAATGTACCAGCCCACAGCATCCGTTGCGCCAGGGCTGCCAAAAGTCACTACATTGTGGAAGGGTATTGATTCTGTTACACACTGATTTTGACCTGTCCAATCTATAACGCTAATGCTGAGTAAGTGATTAAGACTACAAAACAGCGAAGGTCATTAGTCTGCTGTTCACCCCTCAGGACAGAAACAGAGCCGCATGTAATGTAAATTGTGTGTGCTAGTACGAGGAAGTGTTCAAAGTGTTTGCGTAGCGTGTAACCGAGGCGAAACGTGCGAACGAACACAAAAAAATGGCTGTGAGCACTATGGGACTCAACTGCTGTGGTCATAAGTCCCCTAGAACTTAGAACTACTTAAACCTAACCAACCTAAGGACATCACACACATCCATGCCTGAGGCAGGATTCGAACCTGCGACCGTAGCGGTCGTGCGGTTCCAGAGTGTAGCGCCTTTAACCGCTCGGCCACTCCGGCCGGCGAACGAACACAGTATTCACCAAGTGAGATGTGGGAAACCACCTAAAAACAACATCCAGGCACACCGATCCCTCGTCTTTAATCCACAGGGTGGATTCTATCCTGTGCCAGTGTGCCTCCCCGTCCCAGAAACGGTCATGTAACGCACGCGCCTATCCAGGTGGGTATAGAATCCCTACCATCACACACAGAGAGGCTCTGCTTTAAAGGCGAAGCAGACTACTGCCTAAGGCGCAGAGGTTTGGCAGGTGCCACGTTTTCGGACAAAAGCTGTGAAAAAGTGCAGCGCAGCGAGTGATTTTTCATAAATGTGTGTGAAATCTTATGGGACTTAACTGCTGAAGTCATCAGACCCTAAGCTTACACACTACTTAACCTAAATTATCCTAAGGACAAACACACACACACACACACACACACACACACACACACACACACACATGCCCGAGGGAAGACTCGAACCTCCGCCGGGACCAGCCGCACAGTCCATGACTGCAGCGCCCTAGACCGCTCGGCTAATCCCGCGCGGCAAATTTTGTTTACACATGGCAGTATGAGAATGCGTGGTTTATAGTTCGGAGGTGGTAGGAGTGAATATTTTGAGTTAAAGCTACATAATTGTTTTACCACATTTATTCAATTAAATATCTCTTAACTCAATGCTGATTCTTGTACTCCACTCAGGTGGAATTGGACAGTAACACAATACTCAGAGATATGGAAACAGCAAATAATAGTGTAAAATCCATATCGCTATGCTGATAACTTTTAACGCCTGCATTACTCGACTAAGTGGATGGTAGGCCGGATATGGGGAGACGTAAGTTGCTCACATAACTGGGTACAGCAAAACTGCAATTATAAGTACTGTGTGTTGTTGCCTAGCAAGCGAAGCCCTGAAAGTGATTGCGGAAATGGCTCTCGACGATGACAAAGAAAAGGGAGTTAAAGTACTGACGAAAAGACGACAGAGCCTGGGAGCAATATACACTGCCTGGAGAAGTACTCAAAAGAGGATGTGGAAACGAAATGAAACATCACTGGTTCACAGAGTTAGTGGCGTTATTTCAGATGTTACAGAATGAAGTAGCATTTACATGACAGGTTCAATTGGCTCTGAGCACTATGGGACTTAACATCTGAGGTAATCAGTCTCCTAGAACTACTTAAAACTAACTAACCTAAGGACAGCACACATATCCATGCGCGAGACAAGATTCGAACCTGGGACCATAGCGGTCGCGCGGTTCCAGACTGAAGCTATAGAACCGCTCGGCCACAGCGGCTGGCACTTGACAGAATAAGCCCACTTATGAGTGCGATGTTGCACCCAGTCTGGTCTGAGTGCCTGCACTGATGCGATTGGAAAGTGTTTCACAAAACCGCTTATCTTCTCCTGAGACAAGATTGCGCAGAACTGTTTCAAACAGTCCTTCAAATACTGGCACTCGAACGGAGTTGGCGGCGGAGATAGCCCACACGAGTTCCGTCGGGGACAGATTTGCGTATTTTCCTGCCCATGGGAGTATCTCAACATCACGCACACGGAGATAAACGTGCCATGTTTGGGCAAGTGTGGTCCTGTTGAAAAATGCGCATGAGAGGTAATGAAAGAGTACGCAGGACGTCCGTGAGGGATTGTTGTGCCGCCGGACGGTGTGGCCGAGCGGTTCTAGGCGCTTCAGTCCGGAACCGCGCGACCGCTACGGTCGCAGATTCGAATCCTGCCTTGGGCATGGATGTGTGTGATGTCCTTAGATTAGTTAGGTATAAGTAGTTCTAAGTTCTAGGGGACTGATGACCATAGATGTTAAGTCCCATAGTGCTCAGAGCCATTTGAACCATTTTTTTTTTGAGAACGATTATTTTGTCTAGGTTTATAAGGTACCAAAGTTTGGCCGTACCTTTTTGTAACACCCTGTTTAGAGCTTCTTAAAGACGTCTCACACACTCAAAACGTCAAAACTTTATTGACACAATTAATGTGAACACCCTCACTAAAACAGGCAAATTAAAGCAACTCACCAACATAATGGGAAAATTTGACCTGAAAATCAATACACCGCAAGAGACAAGCTTCATAGATGACGGACACTTTAACACAGAGAATTGCAGGATCTACAAGGGCAAGTTAGCCATCTGAAACGAGTTGTAGCATACACTGACGAGACAGCATATGTTAAGAAATCATGTTGAAATGATTCATCAGAATTCAGCTGTTCAGTGGTTCATTTATTCGAAAAGTGGATTCAGACACATTACTGAGTAAATGAATGTTGTCAAAGTGCGGGGACCGTATTGTTAAACAGAAATGTCGTTGAGTGTTTACTTGTAGCACTCGTCCGGCCGTACCCATGTAGCGTGTGACGAGACTCCACATGTAAGAAAACTGGACTGTAAGCTGTTACCACCTCCCTTCCGTGTCATTCGGGCATTAAAATTTATGGTGCTGCCTCTATGGGCAGGTGTTTTGTTTGCTTTGCCAGGCCGTAGATTTAGATGCGTATCAGTAATGTAAATTTACCATACAGGCCAATATCATTTCTTTTACAGTCACATTCCATCTTCTTCCACAGTGATTGTTAAAATTTATAAACAGGTTTCTGAGAGATAGCTAACAGTTACATATTATTATTATTATTATTATTATTATTATTATTATTATTAAACAGCAACAAATATTTTTAAAATACTTCATTTCAGCATCATAACTGGTCTCGTGCTGGCAGGACCAATTTCAGATGGCTAACTTGCCCTTGTAGGTCCTGCAATTCTCTGTGTTAAAGTGTCCGTCATCTATGAAGCTTGTCTCTTGCAGTGCATTGATTTTCAGGTCAAATTTTCCCATTGTGTTGGTGAGTTGCTTTAATTTGCCTGTTTTAGTGAGGATGTTCACATTAATTGTGTCAATAAAGTTTTGACGTTTTGAGTGTGTGAGACGGCTTTAAGAAGCTCTAAACAGGGTGTTACAAAAAGGTACGGCCAAACTTTCAGGAAACATTCCTCACACACATTGAAAGAAAATATGTTATGTGGACATGTGTCCGGAAACGCTTACTTTCCATGTTAGAGCTCATTTTATTACGTCTCTTCAAATCACATTGATCATGGAATGGAAACACACAGCAACAGAACGTACCAGCGTGAATTCAAACACTTTGTTACAGGAAATGTTCAAAATGTTCTTCGTTACCGAGGATACATGCATGGAATCCCTGATGCGCTGGTGCAGCGCTGGAGAATGGCGTATTGTATCACAGCCGTCCACAATACGAGCACGAAGAGTCTCTACATTTCGTACCGGGGTTGCGTAGACAAGAGCTTTCAAGTGCCCCCATAAATGAAAGTCAAGAGGGTTGAGGTCAGGAGAGTGTGGAGGCCATGGAATTGGTCCGCCTCTACCAATCCATCGGTCACCGAATCTGTTGTTGAGAAGCGTACGAACACTTCGACTGAAATGTGCAGGAGCTCCATCGTGCATGAACCACTTGTTGTGTCGTACTTGTAAAGGCACATGTTCTAGCAGCACAGGTAGAGTATTCCGTATGAAATCATGATAACGTGCTCAATTGAGCTTAGGTGGAAGAACATGGGGCCCAATCAAGACAACAGCAACAATGCCTACCCAAAGGTTCACATAAAATCTGTGTTGATGACATGATTGCACAATTGCGTGCGGATTCTCGTCAGCCCACACATGTTGATTGTGATAATTTACAATTTGATCACGTTGGAATGAAGCCTCATTCGTAAAGAGAACATTTGCACTGAATTGAGGATTGACACACTGTTGGATGAACCATTCGCAGAAGTGTACCCGTGGAGGCCAATCAGCTGCTGATAGTGCCTGCACACGCTGTACATGGTACGGAAGCAACTGGTTCTCCCGTAGCACACTCCATACAGTGACGTGGTCAACGTTACCTTGTACAGCAGCAACTTCTCTGACGTTGACAATAGGGTTATCGTCAACTGCACGAAGAATTGCCTCGTCCATTGCAGGTGTCCTCGTCGTTCTAGGTCTTCCCCAGTCGCGAGTCATAGGCTGGAATGTTCCGTGCTCCCTAAGACGCCGATCAATTGCTTCGAACATCTTCCTGTCGGGACACCTTCGTTCTGGAAATCTGTCTCGATACAAACGTACCGCGCCACGGCTATTGCCCCGTGCTAATCCATACATCAAATGGGCATCTGCCAACTCCCCATTTGTAAACATTGCACTAACTGCAAAACCACGTTCGTGATGAACACTAACCTGTTGATGCTACGTACTGATGTGCTTGATGCTAGTACTGTAAAGCAATGAGTCGCATGTCAACACAAGCACCGAAGTCAACATTACCTTCCTTCAATTGGGCCAACTGGCGGTGAATCGAGGAAGTACAGTACATATTAACGAAACTAAAATGAGCTCTAACATGGAAATTAAGCGTTTCCGGACACATGTCCACATAGCATCTTTTCTTTATTTGTGTGTGAGTAATGTTTCCTGAAAGTTTGCCCGTACCTTTTTGTAACACCCTGTATATAAAGTTATGAAAATTAGTTATTCCCGCATATGTGTTACTTTGATGAAACACGCCTTTGGTTCCAGCAAGGTTCGCGAGTGTTTTTTTCGTTGGCCGAGAAGCTATACGATAGGAAACGGTCCTGCCTTCTCCACGTCTTGTGCCAACAGCAGAAGGAAAACATGCTCCGGGTATCCGGCTGGTGGTAGAGGGGGGAGGGACGGGAGTGTTATTGGATGTGGAACGCGCTGACTGCCGCGAGGGGGGAATAGGTGGATGGCAGTGGGTAGAAAACTGGTGTGGACAGCAAGGGCGCATTCCGCTGTGAACTGAACTGCCCGATAGGCGGCGGGATTACGTCTGTTTGTGTGTGTGTGTGTCTGTGTGTCTCTGTGTGTGTGTGTGTGTGTGTGTGTGTGTGTGTGTCGGCACGGGGGAACGTGGGGGAGGAGGGGCCAGAAATCCCCGCTTACTGGCACACGGCGGATTTGACGGAGCAGGAATTCGGGACCCGGTGTTGACGACTGTGCGGCGGTCTGCTGTGATTGCCGATGCGACGATAACACGGACGCTGCCAGCTGTGAACCACAACGAGGCAGGCAGGTTGGTAGCACTGGCGACAACGCGAGTAAAGCCTCAGCGCAGGGCTTGTTCTTTTTCTTTTCGTTACAAAGAGAGGTCCCTATGGCTGGGGCTGGCTTTTTGAAACCATCTACATCTACATACATACTCCGCAATCCACCATACGGTGCGTGGCGGAGGGTACCTCGTATCACAACTAGCATATTCTCTCCCTGTTCCACTCGCAAAGAGAACGAGGGAAAAATGACTGCCTATATGCCTCTGTACGAGCCCTAATCTCTCTTACCTTACCTTTGTGGTCTTTCCGCGGAATGTAAGTTGGCGGCAGTAAAATTGTACTGCAGTCAGCCTCAAATGCTGGTTCTCTAAATTTACTCGCAAGGGAACCTCCACATCGCACCCCCCTCAGATTTAGTTATAACTTGGCACAGTGGATAGGCCTTGAAAAACTGAACACAGATCAATCGAGAAAAAAGGAAGAAGTTGAGTGGAACTACGAAAAAACAAGCAAAATATACAAACTGAGTAGTCCATGCGCAAGATAGGCAACATCGAGCACAGTGTAAGCTCAGCAGCGCCCTGGTCCCGTGGTTAGCGTGAGCAGCTGAGGAATGAGAGGGCCTTGGTTCAAGTTTCCCTCGAGTGAAAAGTTTAATTTATTTTATTTAATTTATGATTATGACATCCACAAGAAAACCTAAATCGGGCAAGATAGAAGAATCTTTTTACCCATTCGCCAAGTGTACAAGTTAGGTGGGTCGGCAACATATTCCTGTCATGTGACGCACATGCCGTCACCAGTGTCGTATAGAATATATCAGACGTGTTTTCCTGTGGAGGAATCGGTTGACCTATGTTTTCGGTTCCCATTGGAGAGACAGGTCCTTTCGTCTACTAATCGCACGGTTTTGCGGTGCGGTCACAAAAAACAGACACTACACTTATTACAGTGACCGCAGACGTCAATGAACGAACGAACAGATCATAACTATGCGAAAATACAAAAAGTAAACTTTTCACTCGAGGGAAGACTTGAACCAGTACCTCTCGTCCCGCAGCTGCTCACGCTAACCACGTGACCACGGCGCTCCTGAGCTCACATTATCCTTGATGTTGCCTGTCTTGCACATGGACTACTCAGTTTGTATATTTTGCTTATTTTTTTCATAATTCCACACAACTTCTTCCCGTTTTCTCGATTGATCTGTGTTCGGTTTTTCAAGGCCTATCCACTGTGCCAAGTTACAACTAAATCTGAAGGGGGTGCGATGGGGAGGTTCCCTTGTCAGTAGCGATGCATGAAAAGGACGTCTCCTTTCCTCCAGAGATTCCCACCCGAGTTCCTGAAGCATTTCCGTAACAATCGCGTGATAATCAAAACTACCAGTAACAAATCTAGCAGCCCGCCTCTGAACTGCTTCTATGTCCTCCCTCAATCCGACCTGATAGGGATCCCAAACGCTCGAGCAGTACTAAAGAATAGGTCGTATTACTGTTTTATAAGAGGTCTCCTTTACAGATGAACCACATCTTCCCAAAATTCTACCAATGAACCGAAGACGACTATCCGCCTTCCCCACAACTGCCATTACATGCTTGTCCCACTTCATATCGCTCTGCAATGTTACGCCCAAATATTTAATCGGGTGACTGTGTCAAGCGCTACACTACTAATGGAGTATTCAAACATTACGGGATTCTTTTCCTATTCATCTGCATTAATTTACATTTATCTATATTTAGAGTTAGCTGCCATTCTTTACACCAATCACAAATCCTGTCCAAGTCATCTTGTATCCTCCTACAGTCACTCAACGACGACACCTTCCCGTACACCACAGAATCATCAGCAGACAGCCGCACATTGCTATCCACCCTATCCAAGAGATCATTTATGTAGATAGAAAAGAACAGCGGTCCTACCACACTTCCCTGGGGCACTCCAGATGATACACTCACCTCCGATGAACGCTCACCATCGAGGACAACGTACTGGGTTCTATTACACGTTGTGTAGGTTAGGGTCCAAGATATTACACACCCTGCAGCCATTCAGCCTCATGCGCCCGCATTTGCAAGCAATTGCTAATAAATAAATAAATAAATAAAAAAAGAAAAATCGGCAACTTCGCATGATGCTCTAAAGCAGTGGTGGTCAACCTGGTTCCTATCGCCCATTTCTAGGCATTCTTGCTTTCGTGCTGGGTGTCAGGTGGTATAGATTTCAAAAAAACATTTTCATTAGTTTTCATAAAATTTTGTCATAAAACGTTTGGTAAGTAATGACACCATTAGTTGACTTGGTGCGATTCTGCTTTAAAATTTTGTAAAGTTGCTTCCTTACTTCATAAATCACTATTATAGTGGGACCGGCAGGAGTTTACAAAATTTTACTACTGACAGACACAAAAGTGGGTGGTAGGTAAAACAGAATGATTACTCCTGCTCTACAGCTCTGAAAATGGTGGGACTACACAGCATGTAATGGTTAATGTGCATTCTCCGTATATCGCCGGCTGGGGTGGCCGAGCGGTTCTAGGCGCTACAGTCTGGAACCGCGCGACCGCTACGGTCGCAGGTTCGAATCTTGCCTCGGGCATCGATGTGTGTGATGTCCTTAGGTTAGTTAGGTTTAAGTAGTTCTAAGTTCTAGGGGACTGATGACCTCAGAATTTAAGTCCCATAGTGCTCAGAGCCATTTGAACCAGCCATTCTCCATATACAGATGGTTGTGTGTTTGATTTTCTGGAGGTGTTTTGAAGTTTGTTATTCCTTACTGAAATGATTTTGAGAATTTTCAAAATGGTTCTAATGGCTCTGAGCACTACGGGACTGATACCTGGGACACCAACCCACATCACCATACAGATGGTTTTCAAAAGTTAATCACACCCATGAGAACGTCTCCTTGTGAACGTTAATTTCATCTACTGCAGGATCAACTATACTCAGAATCTGGCAAATTTATTTTAACTTTGCGCCAGTGTCTTTTCTCTCGCTGCAATCGTCAGTTGTCTAAAGGATTCTGTGGAAGAGGAGCTGATCGTGTTGAGCAATGTCAAAGTATCGAATTTCGCGTTGTGATACATTGCCATGCGTGGAAAGAAAGATCTGATAAGCCAGATTTTTGCTTCTAGACAGGCAAACGATTGACGCCACATGTAGAACTTAAGAGACGCCATATTTGATTGTCTGACACGGAGCTGAACCAAATATTTGATGAGTTTTGTATTATAACGTACGTGCAATAAATATAAGCTGTTTCAAAGCAAGGGCACATTGAGGATCTCTCGAAAACGCGTCGCTTTAGGTACGATTCCTTATAATAAAATTACAGAAAACTGCATATCGACAGTAAAAAAGACGTCTCGTATTTGCGGCTTTTTGTATTATATACTGCGCATTATGAAAGTGCACTCCTTCAGCAATATGTTTCAGTGATGACTATTCAAAAGTGTATCGTTTTTGGTATAATTTTTTACACTTAAATGTCAAATAATGACATCTACCATTGTAGCCTTTAGACATACATACAACTTAGATACCGGTGGTAGGTTAAAATTGTAAAAGTAACTGATAGAGTAGTGGAGTTGTGGGCTGTGAAACGAGACGTAGCAGGTTCAGAACTGCGTAGCTGCATATATTTTTTCACCTTTGTATTCTAATAGATGTTTAGGCTTTCTTATGAATTTGATACAGTTATCGTCTGCAACATTCGATGTGATTTATTTTAAGTAAGAGCGCTCCTAATGCAGGACAGAGTTTGTTCAATTTTGTGACTGTGTCAGGGAACATGGACCAATAAACTTAAGACTGCAATCTACATCACTGGCTCATTCCCTCCTACTCCGAGGATAGCTAACGAAGTTAATACACCGTATTTACGCTCGTCCATTTTCGTAAACAAATTGTGCTATTTGCGCACGAGGTGCAGCTGACATCTGCCACTGGAGACCGCTGTGGTTGCAAATCGTGTCGAGGAGCGTTCTCTGTGAGATGTAGCAGGTCGCTTCAGGGGATGCAGCAGCTGTGATAGACATCACATCTGATGTGCGTCATAATGGGAAACACTTACGGTATGAGGATAACTTAAGGGAAGGGAGAACCTTTGTCCTATTCGTGATCGTATTTAAAGTGTTTATTACATATCGCGCTCACGTGCTGATATTGGCGACCAGTCCAGCTTGTATGTGAGAAACCGCCTAAAACAACACTCAGGCTGGTTGATATACTAGCCCACAGATGTTAATCTGCAGCACAGGCTTTATGCGAGTATATTTCTCCTCCCTGTCTCGCAAACTCGTGCATTTCACATTATGTAATACAAGCAGGTTAAAAAAACTTCCTGGCAGATTAAAACTGTGTGCCGGACTGAGACTCCAACCTGGGACCTTGGTCTTTCGTGAGCAAGTGCTCTACCACCTGAGCTACCCAAGCACGACTCACGCCCCGTCCTCACAGCTTCATTTCCGCCAGTACCTCGTCTCCTAAACTTCACAGAAGCTCTCCTGCGAACCTTGCAGAACTAGCACTCCAGGAAAAAAAGGATATTTCGGAGACAAGGCTTAGCCACACTCTGGGGGATGTTCCCAGACTGAAATTTTCACTCTGCAGCGGAGTGTGCGCTGATACAAAACGTCCTGACAGATTAAAACTGTGAGCCAGACCGGGACTCTAGCTCCAAACCTTTGCCTTTCGAGGGTAAGTGCTCTACCATCAGAGCTATCCGAGCCTCTACACAAACAAACTGGAGAAAAGTAAGCCACTAATGACGTCAGAGCAGGTGTAGGGAAGTCAAACGGAGCAAAATTATCCAGATGGCTACAGACCGGAAATGCAGTGGTGTGCAGCTACAGTCATAAAACGACAGGCAATCATCGATGATTGAAGTTTGAGCAATAAGAGAATATATAAGTGGCAAAAGGAAAGTTTCTGTTTGAAGGCCAGCAGGACAGGACAGGTAGTTGGAATTGTGGAAAGGGGCCAAAATAAGTGGCTGTCAGTTACACTCGAACACATATAACTTTATTTATTCGACCAAACATTACAGTAGAAATTCTTGAACTTAGATATTGTCTGAAAACGCCACACTATCTTATGCCTTAAGGCCACAACCATTTTAGTTTAAAAAAGTGGCTGAAGGCCATTAACTCAAAATTCAGACGCCAAAAAGAATATTTGGAAAGCAGAAGGCCACACATTAAGTAAGTTCTATAATTTGGCTAAAGGCCCCAAAATCTAACACATGAAAAGCAACAACCTTAATTTAAGGACGGCTGAAGACCGATGATTGAAGACTCAAGGTAACATTAAATAAAAAGAAACACAAGGCAGAAGGCCTTACCTTCAATTAGGCTGAAGGCCCCAAACAGTCCGATGCTCGAAAGACCAAAATCCTTAATTTAGAAACGTCTGAAGGCTCCATGACTTAAAACTCAAGGTAAAATAAATTTAAACAAGAAGGCCTAATCTTAACCTAGGCTGAAGGCCCCAAGCAATCTCACAATTGACAAGCAAGGAACTTTAATTTTAAAGCGTCTTACGGCCCATGACTTAAAACACCACTAAAAATAATTCAACTTTGATTCAAAACCATCGGCTATGAGCCATACAAAAACACACAACAGAAAATAAGGAAAGGCAGTGCAGCTAACGGCGCTCAGTAGTTTTGGGGGGTCGGCCAGCACTTGAAATACTAACGACCACTTAGGTGAGACAGGCTGTCGGCCCAACCATTCTCGATCCGACGACAACCCAACCAACAGACAGTCAACGGACTCACCAACAAGGTAACTTCACGCCAACCGACCGACTCCTTAGAGCCAGTATTAAAATAACTTGTCAATCAAAATGACACACAAACTACACACAGTTTCAGGAACACTAGCATGAAGAACCAGACAATGCTAACGCCAGTGACTGTACAATAACAGGGACGAATCACGAGTCGGCACACACAGCCAGCCCACAAGCGATCGTTGGCCAACATACACGACGACCAACCAAAGTCGCCGCCACTCCAATCGTGTGTGTCGGCAACCGTCGGGCGAGTCATGGCAGTCCGGACGTCACTGCCACTGCGCCCCGACTGAACTTGTGCCCTGTGCCAACTCAAACACTTTTTCATTTCTTTCTTTTGCTACTGCCTTTATTCCACATTGTGTGCAGGGTCGGCAGGGTTAAGTGCGGTGTTGGCATGATTAATGTTGGATGCCCTTCCTGCCACCACCTCACTGCCACTGCGCCCCGACTGAACTTGTGCCGCGTGCCAACTCAAACACTTTTTCATTTCTTTCTTTTGCTACTGCCTTTATCCCACATTGTGTGCAGGGTCGGCAGGGTTAAGTGCGGTGTTGGCATGATTAATGTTGGATGCCCTTCCTGCCACCACCTCACTGCCACTGCGCCCCGACTGAACTTGTGCCGTGTGCCAACTCAAACACTTTTTCATTTCTTTCTTTTGCTACTGCCTTTATCCCACATTGTGTGCAGGGTCGGCAGGGTTAAGTGCGGTGTTGGCATGATTAATGTTGGATGCCCTTCCTGCCACCACCTCACTGCCACTGCGCCCCGACTGAACTTGTGCCCTGTGCCAACTCAAACACTTTTTCATTTCTTTCTTTTGCTACTGCCTTTATCCCACATTGTGTGCAGGGTCGGCAGGGTTAAATGCGGTGTTGGCATGATTAATGTTGGATGCCCTTCCTGCCGCCACCCCATACCCCCTGGGATGGAAGTAGTGTATCCCAGCTGTCTGCGTCTAGTGTGAATCGTGAAATAGTGTGAATGTGATTCTTGAGTTTCTCCCGGCGTATTTGATAATCAAAATATGCATGGGTGTGCTGCCGGTCTATAGTGTCCAACGGGCACAATATTTCGGCGAACGTACATGTCGCATCATCAGGTGAACTGACGGACTGATCTCCCGTGAACATGCCGGCACGGAGATCCGTACGCTATGGCTGCTCAGAGGGAACTGGGTTCGGTCGCGGCGGCGGCGGATTTAAATACCCTCCGCCCGCGGTATGCTCCCTCCGCCGTCCCCGCCCCGCGACACAGTCGCGCGGTGGAACAGATTGCGACGTCGTCTGAGATGACGTCGGTGTGATGGCTCTGTCCGCCGTGGTCGTCACAACCATACGTTTGCTCGATTTACTATTGATTAACCCAATCGCTGGTTCCCAAGCCTTGCTAAGATTATAGCCACAGTCACGGTTTTTGAGGTCGTCATTGGTGCGAATTTCTATGGCCTCTCTAACAACGCTGTCCCAGTATCTCGACGTCTGTACCAGAATCCTCGTGCGGTCATACTCCATGGCGTGATTTTCCGACAAACAATGTTCAGCGACCGCCGACTTGCTCGGATACTCGGGTACTCAGAGTGGCAGATTCAACGTGCTCTCCGCCCAACCACTTCAGCAAAACCTGTTGAGATGGATGAAGTCACGAGGGAGGAGGTAGGCACTGCATTTATTCCATACACACGCGCACTCTCGGGGAAAATCGCCCGCATTCTGAAGAAACACCGGGTCGGAACTGTGTTTTGTCCTCCAAATAACACTCGTGCACTGGTGGGGAGCGCCAAAGATGACCTCGGTTTGAGGAAGGCCGGCGTGTACCAGATTCCATGTCAATGTGGCAAGTCGTATATTGGTCAGACGATGCGTACCGTCGAGGATCGATGCCGTGAACACCAGAGGCACACTCGACTGATGTATCCGAGCAAGTCGGCGGTCGCTGAACATTGTTTGTCGGAAAATCACGCCATGGAGTATGACCGCACGAGGATTCTGGTACAGACGTCGAGATACTGGGACAGCGTTGTTAGAGAGGCCATCGAAATTCGCACCAATGACGACCTCATAAACCGTGACTGTGGCTATAATCTTAGCAAGGCTTGGGAACCAGCGATTGGGTTAATCAAGAGTAAATCGAGCAAACGTATAGTTGTGACGACCACGGCGGACAGAACCATCACACCGACGTCATCTCAGACGCCGTCGCAATCTGTTCCACCGCGCGACTGTGTCGCGGGGCGCGGACGGCGGAGGGAGCGCACCGCGGGCGGAGGGTATTTAAATCCGCCGCCGCCGCGACCGAACCCAGTTCCCTCTGAGCAGCCATAGCGTACGGATCTCCGTGCCGGCACGTTCACAGTGTGAATGTGTTTCAAATGTCTGCGAGTCGTGTAACTGAGGCGGGACGTGGGGACCAACCTGGTATTCACCTAGGAGGATGTGGAAAACCGCCTAAAAGCCACATCCAGGCTGGCCGGCACATCGGCTGTCGTCGTTAATCCGCCGGGCGGATTCAATCCGGGGCCGGCGCGCCTACCCGAGTCCAGGAAGCAGTGCGTTAGCGCTCTCGGCTACCCTGGCGGGTGGCGTGCCAACTCAAACACTGTGAGGTCCGAACTAACTGCTGGCACGTTTCAACTGATTCCTTGGCACACGGTGACAGGGAGGTAATAGCAGTCCAGCAAAGATAATACGGCAGGGCTTATATCGATAAGCGCTGCTGCTGTCGCTCACGGCCAGGCAAGGCAGCAACTCAGTGACACCAGTAATTGAACGAACATAACGAGGTGGCAGTAAGGCAAAGAACAGGATGTTAACTGAGAGATCGCGCGAACACGAGCCACGCACGGCTCAGCCTTGATGCAGCATATACGCAATATGACCTGACTCCGATGCGGGTATATAAGCATCAGCAGGTCAGCAACAAGTTAATGTGGCATTTGTACCTTTCTGATACGTATGCCATTAATCCAGAAACATGAATTATGGCATCGTTATGACAGAAACCAGATGGCAGTTATAAGAGTTGAGGGACATGAAAGAGAAGCAATGGTTGGAAAGGGAGTGAAACAGGGTCATAGCCTCTCCCCGATGTTATTCAATCTGTATATAGTGCAAGCAGTAAAGGAAACAAAAGAAAAATTCGGAGTAGGTATCAAAATCCATGGAGAAGAAATAAAAACTTTGAGGTCCGCCGATGACATTGTAATTCTGTCAGAGACAGCAAAGGACTTGGAAGAGCAATTGAACGGAATGGACAATGTCTTGAAAGGAGGATTAAGATGAACATCAGCAAAAGCAAAACGAGTATAATGGAAAGAGTCAAATCGGGTGATGCTGAGGGAATTAGATTAGGAAATGAGATGCTTAAAGTAGTAAAGAAGTTTTGCAATTTGGGGAGCAAAATAACTGATGATGGCGAAGTAGAGAGGATATAAAATGTAGACTGGCAATGGCAAGGAAAGCGTTTCTGAAGAAGAGAAATTTGTTAACATCGAGTATAGATTTAAGTGTCAGGAAGTCGTTTCTGAAAGTATTTGTATGGAGTGTAGCTATGTATGGAAGTGAAACATGGACGATAAATAGTTTGGACAAGAAGAGGATAGAAGCTTTTGAAATGTGGTGCTACAGAAGAAAGCTGAATATTAGATGGGTAGATCACATAACTAATGAAGAGGCACTGTATAGAATTGGGAAGAAGAGGAGTTTGTGGCACAACTTGACCAGAAGAAGGGATCGGTTGGTAGGATATGTTCTGAGGCATCAAGGGATCACCAATTTAGTATTGGAGGACAGCGTAGAGGGTAAAAATCGTAGAGGGATACCAAGAGATGAATACACTAAGCATACTCAGAAGGATATAGGCTTCAGTAGGTACTGGGAGATGAAGCAGCTTGCACAGGATAGAGTAGCATGGAGAGCTGCATCAAACCAGTCTCAGGACTGAAGACCACAACAACAACAACATTACCAAATGTGTCCCATAGGACCAACGTGCTGTTATTCCTTTCTTGGCTACCGAAGACGAAACACAGGTAGGCACCCATCGGCGAATGGAGAATGTGTATGGGACAGCACTGTTGTGGAATGGTGCGCCAAGTTCCGTGCGAGAGGGGGTGCTGCCGCTTCATGATAACACAGGTTCCCATATTGCAAATGTCGTGAAGGAAAAGTTGCGCTAAACGCACGTAGGAGACACTTGAACACCAGCCCTGTAGTGCTGATCGCTCCCCATACGGTTAACACACCTATAGTCCTGCACAAAAGGTCTCGAAGGGTCGACGATTCCTGTCGGACAAGGACTTGTAGCAGGCAGCTAAGGCCGTGGTGTTTTACGAAACTAGTATCGTCAACCTGGACTATCGATGGGATGGCTCACTCAGTGCTCAGGGTTATTTTGCCTGATCGGCATACCGATTCTGGACTGTACGATCTTCGAAAGGAAACTTTTTGATCATTTCGACGACGTCAACTTGGGACCTAATACGCTGGAGGCGAAATTACGAGATTTTTCAGTTGAGAAATTCACTACTGGCCATTCAAATTGCTACACCAAGAAGAAATGCAGATGATAAACGGGTATTCATTGGACAAGTATATTATAGTAGAACTGACATGTGATTACATTTTCACGCAATTTGGGTGTATAGATCCTGAGAAATCGATACCCAGAATGACCACCTCTGGCCGTAATAACGGCTTTGATGCGCCTGAGTCAGACAGAGCTTGGATGGCGTGTACAGGTACAGCTGCCCATGCAGCTTCAACACGATACCACAGTTCATCAAGAGTAGTGACTGGCGTATTGTGACGAGCCAGTGGCTCGGTCACCATTGAATTCAATTTGTCAGAGATCTGGAGAATGTGCTGCCCACGGCAGCAGGAAGGCCCGTTTAGGACCTGCAACATGCGGTCGTGCATTATCCTGCTGAAATGTAGGGTTTCGCAGGGATTGATTGAAGGGCACACCCACGGGTCGTAACACAGCTGAAATGTAACGTCCACTGTTCAAAGTGCCGTCAATGCGAACGAGAGGTGACCGAGTCGTGTAACCAATGGCACCTCATACCATCACGCCGGATGATACGCCAGTATGGCGATGACGAATACACGCTTCCAGTGTGCGTTCACGGCGATGTCGCCAAACATGGATGCGACCATCATCATGCTGTAAACAGAAACTGGATTCATCCGAAAAAATGACGTTTTGCAATTCGTGCATCCAGGTTCTTCGTGGAGTACACCATCGCAGGCGCTCCTGTCTGTGATGCAGCGTCAAGGGTAACCGCAGCCACGGTCTCCGACCTGATAGTCCATGCTTCAGCAACCGTCGTCGAACTGTTCGTACAGATGGTTGTTGTCTTGCAAACGTCCCCATCTGTTGACTCAGGGATCAAGACGTGGCTGCACGATTCGTTAGAGCCATGCGGATAAGATGCCTGTCATCTCGACTGCTAGTGATAGGAGGCCGTTGGGATCCAGGGCGGCGTTCCGTATTACCCTCCTGAACCCACCGATTCCATATTCTGCTAACAGTAATTGGATCTCGAAAACGCGAGCAGCAATGTCGCGATACGATAAACCGCATTCGCGATAGGCTACAGTCCGACGGAAACGTGATGGTACGCATTTCTGCTTCTTACACGAGGCATCACAACAACGTTTCACCAGGCAACGCCGGTCAAATGCTGTTTGTGTATGAGAAATCAGTTGGAAACGTTCCTCATGTCAGCACGTTGTAGGTGTCGCCACCGGCGCCAATCTTGTGTGAATGCTCCGAAAAGCTAATCATTTGCATATCACGGTATCTTCTTCCCATCGGTTAAATTTCGCGTCTGTAGCACGTCATCTTCGTGGTGTAACAATTTTAATGGCTAGTAGTGAATGATTTGGTAGAAAAAGAGAGTGTTTAAAATTTGATTTCTGTTTACTGTCTTGGTGAATGCTCTCTGACCTACTGTAAATGTTGGAATAACTTGTACATTAGCAAGAATTAAAACTTGTGTCCTTTACATTTAGTCATTAAAAAAGATTTATCGTGCAGTAAAGCATGTAGACAGCCACACTGCAGTGTACTCTTTGCACTACAGCTTAACAAATTAATGTCGTTGTGGTACTTTTAGCGTAATTAATACTCAAGCTTTACCCAGTAAACATCACGAAAAATTCACGTGTAATGTAACAAGCCATGGAAACGTGTATAAAAGTTTTCAAAACAAATTTCATTACGCCTAATGAGTAAAAGTGTGTGAACTGCCGATATTCATCCCCCGATTTAAAGTCGTGAATTCTTGAATCTTCTTTAGAGCTAATAGCAAATAAGAACTATTATTGGTCAGTCATACTGATTAGTGCTGCTACTGTGACTCCACAAAATAAAACTAATTAAAAGAACGAAAATGCAGATATATTTTTCAGAAACTCTGTTCCTCGTTTATAATCCGCTTATTTGTCTTTGTGGGATAAAAAATAAAGGACTGATTGAATCTATGTTAAGATTTCTTATAAAAACATTGATAAGAAAACAAGTTCATACATAAATTGATATTTAATTACAGCCAGAGTTAACTAAATGGGTCGGAAGACCCTTAGACAATGTGTCTAATAGTGTATTTCAAATACGACAGTACGACATCTTAGGCACTGTATAACATTAAAACACTTTAAAGCCGAAATCTTGATCGTGTAAATGTAACACTGCAAATAAAAAAACAGTCTAGTGGCGGTACTGACTTTAAAGAGATATTTACTACTTGTTAATTCTTTCAGCATATGTTCAAAATGTTTTAATGACACTTACATTGAAAAATTATGAAAAGTGAGAAACAGGTTCTGCACTCCACGACATTTAATTACATTTCTTATTCTACAATAAAGGATGTAGTATTTCCTTCGTGAAACACCTGTAAAATTTGACTAGTAGTTGTTTTGGTAAAAGGCACTACTAGTAATACCAAGTGCAATATGTTGCTGTTTGGGCATTTAAAGAAAGTCGATTAAAAAGTGTACGATTTAGGCCTTATTTATACAAACAGGGCATTAATCGGTATCCGCATTATAATCATGCAAACACGAAAATTCTTTTCAACGTATTTTGTTTTGTAGAAATATTAAAAGAGTAAATGAATGACGAGAGACTTCGATATCAAATATTTATAAACTTGAATGATAGTATTACTATATGGAATAAAACTAAACATTAATTTCTGGGTTCCCATACTGTCACAGTCACGGTGATAAAGACATATTACTGTGTCGCCTTTCAAGTAAACTGTTAGCGAAAATGTCCTACACAGTAAAGAAATAGACAATGGAAATCATTAAAAGTATGTTTAGTAAGCTGAATGCCAAATTTTGGGAGATGGTATCAATGTTTCAATTTTTAAGTTGTTTGAAGAGGGGCAGAATTATAAAGTATCCATTCTTGTTATTGCGAAAATAGGGAAGAACTCATCAGTTTTATCTCAAAATGAAATTGAAGTATTAACTCATTGTATTACAATTCACCTAAACCATCATACACGGTTCAATCAGATGCTTCAGAGGTTGTAAAAGGCGTTCTATCCTTCAGTCTATTTAAAACAAAGGATGCAAGGAGCTTAAAGTCAGTATTTTCAGCTAAACCTGACGAAAATGAAGATTACTCTTTATTTATGATATTTGACTATCAAATGATCGGTAAAACATGTGACAAATTTCCTCATTTAAAGAATTTAGCTGCTATTATCTAAACTTTTACAATGTTTATTCAGAATTCGTTATTAGCTTGATGAAAAATCCCAAGACGCAATTTGCGTCAAAATATTTATATTTCTCACAGATTTTGTCTGCCACATTAGAACCACTAGTCTGAATTGGGTTCTTTATCAGTGTGATGAAAAATGCCATTATAATGATTTCTGTCAATATTGATAGAGATCTTTAACTCTTGGTATGGTTTAAAAAATGCTACACCATGTAATCATGTGGCTACTATATAAAATAGAATTAATTTTGAAACATATTCCACTATCAGAACTCTCACTTTCTGCACAGCGCCTTTTATTCTGGAAGGTAAGTTGTGGAGTGTGAGCAGTGTCGTTACGGAACTCTGGTTGCTCATATCATTGTCCATGATGTGAACCGTGTGGTCTGGAAAAGAAGGCACTTGTGGACTGAGGTAAACACGAAGCGAGTCTCGCAATAACGGCGATGGGATGTGGAAGCCAGCCCGCTCTCAGGACATTGTACATAAAACGTGTGGACGCAGCGGGCTGAGCTTTAAAAATGGGAATAAAAGCCGTGAATAGAACCGCGGGAGATGGCGCCGTGGTTTTTGTTCCACGGCTCGCCTTCATAAGAGGCGCCATATCGCGCGCCATTGTGCGTCCGGAGCAGCGACGCGCGCCCCTAGCGGCCGCCGCGGCAACTGGCGCTGCTGCAGTCGGCTGTGCAACAGTCCGCCATTAAGGGGGGATTTCACAGCCACTGCCGGCAATAACCGGTAAATGAAGGCTGGGCGTCATGGCTTTAATTCTGACTCCCTTTCTAAGCATCAGCGCTACGCGTTAACTGAGGATCATTTCTCGATATCTTATTTTAAATATTGCGCTTCTACTGTAATGCGCATGGCTCACGTTCCCAGCATCCTTTGCGGCAAAAGTAGAAGCCATTTGCAGTACTACCGATGGTTTTCTTGCTGTCTAGTGGACGAACAGAATATTTGGTAAACTGGAGCACTGTGCTTTCGCTGACTGTTGCTTTTTAAATTGGGACTGTTGCAACCAACATCTCTACTCGATTCTGCTTACCGCTGTCTTCTTCTGCACAATTTACTCCCCTGTACCTTCCTCTGTCCCGAAACTGACGATTCCTTGATGCTCTAGAAAGTTTCCTATCAACCCATCACTTTTCTGCCACATTGTGTGAACAATTTATCTTCTTCCCTGCTCAATGTGCTACCTCTGCTTTAGTTATCCAATTTATTCATGCTGATTTCAACATTTTTCTGTAGCATCACATTTCGAAAACTTCTGCTCCCTTTGACTGCACTGTTCCTCACCCCCATTTTACTTCCATATAAGGCTACATTACAAATACACCCAGAAGAGTTCCCAACGGAAAAAACACATATTTGATTGCCAGTCTACATTTTATAACCACTCTTCTTTGCCTGTCATCAGTTACTCTTATTTATCTGCCCGTATGGTAAAATTCATCAACCACTATAGTGAGTTTGGTTCTTACATAATTATCTCAACATTATCTGATTTGGCGAGACAATAATATTTATTGAAGTATTTCGTAGTTTAATTCCTAAACTACTTTGGTACCAGCATCAACTGGTTTTACCCTCCGCACTGCTCTCCAATGCTAAATTTGTGATCCCTTGATGCCTCCGAACATGTCCTACCAACCGGTCCTTTCTTCTAGTCAAGTTGTGCCACAAATTCCAGCATCACATTTCGAAAGCTTCTATTCACGTCTTGTCCAAACTATTTATCATCCACGTTTCACTTCCATACATTGCTACACTCCATACATATACTTTCAGAAACGACTTCCTGACACTTAACCTATACTCGATGTTAACAAATTTCTCTTCTTCAGAAACGCTTTCTTTGCCATTGCCAGTCTACATTTTATATCCCCTCTACTTCGACCATCATCAGTTATTTTGCTCCCCAAATAGCAAAACTCCTTTACTACTTTAAATGTCTCATTTCCTAATCTAATTCCCTCAGCATCACCCGACTTAATTCGACTACGTTCCATTATCCTCGTTTTGCTTTTGTTGATGTTCATCCTTTCAAGACACTGTCCATTCCGTTCAACTTCTCTTCGAAGTCCTTTGCTGTCTCTGACAGAATTACTATGTCATTGGCGAACCTCAAACTTTTTATTTCTTCTCCATGGATTTTAATACCTACTCCGAATTTTTCTTTTGTTTCCTTTAATGCTTGCTGAATATACAGATTGAATAACATCAGGGATGGGCTACATCCCTGTCTCACTCCCTTCCCAACCACTGCTTCCCTTTCATGCCCCTGGACTCTTATAACTGCCATCTGGTTTCTGTACAAATTGTAAATAGCCTTTCGCTCCCTGTATTTTATCTCTGCCACCTTTAGAATTTGAAAGAGAGAATTCCAGTCAACATTGTCAAAAGCTTTCTCTAAGTCTACAAATGCTAGAAACGTAGGTTTGCCTTTCCTTAATCTTTTTTCTAAGATAAGTTGTAAGGTCAGTATTGCATCACGTGTTCCAACATTTCTACAGAATCCAAACTGATCTTCCCCAAGTTCAGCTTCTACTGTAGAGAAGGTCTAATATCTCTTTACATCATTCTCGCACAGTGTTCCTGTCCATAAATCGGGAAGGTCAGTCACATTAATGTGTCGACATCCTATGGTCGACCTCAATGTGCCATAACCACCCACAGATGATAGGTGGCAGCACTAGTGCTGGATGTTATATAAAGTATCTCAAAATATGGAATACTTTTTTTTAACAGCTTGTACAGCGCATGGCAGAGGGTAGTGTGTACTGGTATTAGCTGCCTTCTGTCCTGTCCCATTCAAGTATGTCCCAGTACCCGCCCTCATATCTCTCATCTTACTGGGATAGCGGCAGTAGAAACGCTGCATAGTCCTCATGGAACATAATTTCTGTAGATTTTAATGAAATCGACATTGCGAAAAAATACTACATTTTTCAAACACTCATTTTTAAACTGACTAGATTTTCTGTTACTCTTTCACATGGGCTATACAGTCCTGTAATTAAACTGACAATACTTCCCCGAGTCTATTCGTCTTTGGTTGTCATGTTCACTCCATATTATGTAGCAGTATTCTGGAAAGTGTGTGTTATGTCATGCTTACAGATGCACCACACTTTTATAGAAGCTGATGTGATACCAAATAATGAAGTCTTCAATAGCGGTATATTATGAAGTGAACGATACCAGTGGGTGCCTTACTCATCCTTCTTTTGAGATGAAAAGATGTAATATTATATTGCATAACACTAATTACTAAACAGGAGATCAGAATATATATTTTTTGTAACTACTAATGTATCGCTAACAGTCTATAGATAACTTTTTGAAAGCCAAAATTGATGAGCACAGACAATGGAACGATTGTATGGTTCACACAATTCAATTAGCGGAGGTGATCGAGGAGACTGGACTAGAACAGGAAATAATCAATGACTGGGTCTAAAAATCACGCTGAGTCTACTTTCTAACAAATAAAATTTTTTCTATAATAAGGGACTTAGCTCTTGGGCAAGTTTACACACTCTTTCATGCTTATGAAACAAGAAAGATTACGTGTACTGGAGACTTTAAGTATGAGTAGTAATCGACCAGATATCTAGTTAATAATTTTTGCAACAGATGAGTCTTTGGACAGATAGAGTTAAGACATAACGGAGCATGGTAGTTACAGATGAGAACAAAGAAATCACCAGTTATAAAAACAAGACTCGTCTGTGGCCATATGTAGATCTAAAGAGTGGACAATGATCGGTTAACCAAGAGTATTTGGAATTTATGATTCAAAATAAAAGAAAACTTAGCTGGTTTTATGCATGGATAAACGATCTGCAACAAGTTCATATCCCAGGAACATGGTGAGACCCGGAGATAGATGGCGACAGACTGCATGCAGCTAGCAGGAATTCTCAGTACAGTAAGCACCCAGAGAAGCAGGATGGAAGATGCTGTAGAAACCTTACCAAGGGGCTCAGACATTGATTGTTATTGCAAATGCAAAAAAGGTAAAATGCTGATTGTCAGGTACACGAGTATATGGTACGAGTGCAGCGATTTGTATCTTATTACAGGGCGTATCTTTCGAGTAAATGGGGCTTCCCGCAAGTAATCAAGCAGGTGTAAGGTGAGTCAGCTGTCCCTACCGATGTCGTTGCATGCAACTCCTAATTCTGTATCTGGCATTCAAAAACCACCACTTGCAAAAGTTGCATATTCTCTCGCACACACTGTGCGCGTGGTTAGCGTTAGAGAAAAATTAACAGGATCTTTTTGCACGAAATTTAATGTTCATTAATTCTGTGCTGGGATATGTTTTTGCTAGAGACCATAGCTTCGAGTTATTCAAGAAAAAAGTTCAAAAGTGATCTCCACATGCACCACCACTCCCAGACTTAGCAGTAACCAGTCAGCATTTATAGTATGTTATTCGTGGCACTCCCTCCTACCAATGTACAAAAATGTGCGACTGCACGAATTATTCCCCATATTCGACTTTTTTTAGTCATCGCTGTCTGACCTTATTACACCATTGGCTTAGTGGATCACTTATACATTGTACAATTGAGATTTGTGTATATGTTACCTAACAGTTTTGTGATTTTTAACATCATAAAATAAATATATCGTTGTATACGGCAGGCCTTCTGACTAGCGAAGCTACTGTGCTTGATATGGTGAAGTTTGGATCGAATTATCAACGTAATTAGTTTCAGCGTAACGCTTACGAATGTCCTTTATCAGTAATTACCCTTATGTGCACGTTTAGACTGATGATGTTAACGAAATAGCCCACTGTGCTGGTGGCATAGTAGTCCAGTCAACAGAGATCAAAGAGATCGAATATTGGGAATAACTCGTGTAGTCAGAAATTTTTGTACAGTCAAAGAAGGGAGTGCCACGAACAACATACTAAAAATTCTGACCGATGAAGGATGTGTGTGAGGGTGGAAGCGTATTTAGCTGTCACTTTTGTACGTTTTTCTTGAATAAATCGAAAACCGTGGCCTCCAGTGGAAATGTATCACAATAAAATATTTAACCACATTAAATTTCTTACAGAAAGATCCCGTTCATTTTTTCTGTGGGGCTAATAGTTTGAGTGTAGCGAGCGGGAGACTATGAAACATGTAACACGCCAGCCTCGGTTGTAAATAGAAACCAAACTTTACCCAGGTTTCAGCCAAAACAATTTGGCCTCCTTCAGTAGTTTAGTGTCACTCACTTCTGAAGAAGGCCATATTATTTTGGCTGAAACCTGGGTAAAGTTTAGTTTCTACTTGCAACTGAGGCTGCACAACGTTAAAAATTCTTAGACCATAAAAACGTCAAGTATGGTTCTTGAAGACCAGATAGGCCCTTTAACACTGCGGGTTGCATAAAACGACATTTGTAGGGGCAGCTGAATCACGTTTACATAAATTTATTTTTAGTTCAGCGAAGTTCTGGAATTTCAAGCGCTGTTGCAGTGTTGGGAAACGATTAAGGTTTGACAAGTGTCACACTGAGAGGTGGAATGAGTCCCCTCTCGTATTTCTCTGAGTAATTCGATTTTTCTCTCTAAGTGCATGCAGTGAAAAGTTGCTATTCCTTCACATGCGGACTTCCCACGCAGCGTCTCTCGTCACCCGGGTGGTCCAGTGACAGGCGAGTTCTGCTGAGCTTGAATGGGTTAAGCCGACGGGTGTGAGGGAGTCAAGTGGATGCTTTCCAGATGCCGACATTGTCATAAGAGCGGCGGCGACACGCCCGCAGAGGCCTGAAGGAGCGGCTGGGCTAGAGATTCCGTTACTTCACAGAAACTTAGTGAAAACACTTTCTGGCGGGCTACCAGCAAGGTGTGGGAATGACTTGTGTTCCCAGGCAGTCTTGGCGGGGGGAAGTTCCCACGTTTTCTGCAAAATCGTGATTGGCTTGCTCAGGGCATAGCTCCATGACGTAGCAAAATCGGCGCAGAAATTGGCGCCAAGAATCTCCATTGGTGGACTAGTAGTGCTTCGGCAATAGAGTGGAATTTTCCGCCGGTTTTCGAGTTGCTGATTGGAGTGTTTAACCATGGCCGCTGTCGTGGGGGCAGGAATGTTCTGGTTCGGCTTGTACGGGTGCTCTTGAGAGAGTCGGCTCTCACCTTTCGGTCAGAGGAGGTTTCAAGACTGAGCTCTTACTGCTCTGGACAGCCTGCCTTCGGTTGGCTGTCTAATATACTTTTATTTAATTGTAACTGTTTGACAAAGTTGCTGAAGTTCCGACTTCAGCGTAACTTTCTGTGTACAGCTGGCAATTGAGCGTTCTGCGTACAAGCAGCCTATGTTGTCTGTCTTGAGCAGTTTGGAGTTACTGTCTTACTTCGCTTGTTAAAATCAATCACTGTACCATCAGTGATTGTGTGGTGAGCCTTCTTCGTCTCCCTCAGAGGCGCATTTGTATTGCTAGGAAGTCTTTAGTCTGGAACAACCAGACCAGGATAATTTGTTTCAGGCTATACTCGCGACATTATCATCACCACGACGGGACGTTGAAGCAACCAGCCATCGCCTCCGGTACGCCAGATCGTGTTATTGCAGTTAAGAAGACAGCTTGGTAATGTGTGTCCGCAGCACTGGCAGATTAGTGATTTTCCTAGGTGATAATCAGAGCTCAGGAGAGCATGCCTGTTCATCTTTTTCTAACTTTGTTCTGTCTTGGTGCTGTCTGAGTTCTCACTACTGTAGCAGCAATTAATGTTGGGTTGGCTGTGTGTTTCTCTTAAGATTTGAGTTGCAAGCAATTGGCTCCACATACCACTTCGTCATAAATGTCACAATCTAGTTTAGGGACAACTTCACCTTCACAGCATTTATTTGAGTATCCAATTTGAGCCAATTTGACGTATTGTAAATGTTTCATGTGTTTTGTTTATTATTTTGAGTTTAGTCATAAAAAATCATATTGTTATTTTGGACAGAACTGTCATTCTGTTAATCGGTAGAGCAACCCTTTCATTGTCGGCCGCTGTGGCCAAGCGGTTAAAGGCGCTACAGTCTGGAACCGCGTGGCCGCTACGGTCGCGGGTTCGAATCCTGCCTCGGGCATAGATGTGTGTGATGTCCTTAGGTTAGTTAGGTTTAAGTAGTTCTAAGTTCTAGGGGACTGATGACCTTAGAAGTTAAGTCCCATAGTGCTCAGAGTCAACAGCCAACCCTTTCATTTCTCACTACGTTAATGAAACTTTCCTTTATTTAACTTATTTATCAAATTAAATTATTGCAAGTGCCAAACTCTTTTCTACTCCACTTGCAGGGTTGATTACAGTCAGTTCGCATTTCTTTTTAATCCATGTGCAACAGCAAAAGTCGGAGTTAGAATAGGGGGGGCTTAGAGCATCATTTATATATGAAGATTCTAGAAGAATTTAGTGTTAAATACACTGCTAGCCCCAGCAACTCGCAACACACATCATCATCTGGTGAAGTATGGTGTAATATTTATTTGTTTAAAAATATACTGCTCAACAGCGATGAAGTCCTTCCAGCAGCTAAGCTATTTACATAAACTGTTACCTTACGTTTATGCAAAACAGTATATTTTAGAAAAGTGAACTGACAAAGCTAGCTTGAGATTTTCTTCAATAGTGATCAAATTAACAAGGGAAGAACAAAATATTGTCTGGCTTCTTACTATTTTCACAGCTCCCCGTGTCATGCAGTGGCCAAATGCTGGACTGCTACCTGTGTACGGACACTGGAACAGCAAACGAAGATTCTACAGATACGAGAATGGAAAAAAAATGGGAGTGGAAAATAGCGACATCTTGGGGGAAGGTAGTTTTACAGGCATTGTCAGTGAAGTGTTGTGACCTGTGAAGTTGAGATATACTTTATGCCTTGTTTCTGTTCTCGTTGTTACACCACTCCACTCAGCTGTGCAAACAGATATGTAGCATTTGACAGCGCTCTATTTGTAAGTGTGTGGGAGTGTACAGCGGTACTATCTAGCCGAGCCCACCTCCGTTCTCAAGTATAAAAGTGATGTTGCTGCCAGCCTGGCCAGGTAACCAGTTTGCCTTGCCGACAAATCTACGGGGTAAGTCAGCTGCCCCTACCGATCTCGTTGCATGCAACCCGCAATGTTACAGGACCTATCAGGCCTTAAAAAACCACACACGAGGTTTTCATATTTTCTCACTAAAAAAAAAATGGTTCAAATGGCTCTGAGCACTATGGGACTTAACTTCTGAGGTCATCAGTCCCCTAGAGCTTAGAACTACTTAAACCTAGCTAACCTAAGGACATCACACACATCCATGCCCGAGACAGGATTCTAACCTGTGAGTGTAGCGGTCACGCGGTTCCAGACTGAAGCACCTAGAACTGCACGGCCACACCCACTGGCTTCTCACTCACTATGCTCAAATTATTAGTCCTACAGAAAAAAAATTATCAGGCCTTTTTTTGCAGGAAATTTAAGTAGGTAAATTTAGTATTGTGATACGTTTCTATTGGAGGCGACGATTTTGAGTTATTCAGGAAAGAAGAGACGAGAGGGACCATCAAATGCACGTCCACCCCTGCACTCATTCCTCATCATTCAGGAATTTTAGTGCATTGTTCATGGCACTCCCTCCTTCCACTGTATAAAAATATTTGCCTTCTTCAGTCCCTATTGATCAGACTATTACGCCACCAGTATAATCGGCTACTTCGTTAATGTCATTAATTTAAACTTGCCCATGAGGCTAATGAAAAAATAATGACTTTCGTGAATGTTATACTAAAACTAATTACGTTGAAAATTCTATCCAAACTGTAACCTTGCAAGTAATGTATGTTGTCGGCCCAGTTGGCCTTGCAGTCTAACTCACGACTTTCCGGGTTGGAAGGAGCTCCTGGTCCCCGGCACGAATCCGCCCGGCGGAGGTCCGGTGAACCGGCCAGTGAACTGGCCAGTCTGTGGATAGTTTTTAGGCGGTTTTCCATCTACCTTGGCGAATGCAGGCTGGTTCCACTTATTCCGCCTCAGTTACACTATGTCGGCGATTGCTGTGCAAACAAGTTCTCCATGTATACGTACACCACCATTATTCTACCACACAAACATAGGGGCTACACTTGTCTGGTGTGAGACGTTGCCTGGGGGGTCCACCGGGGGCCGAACCACACAATAATCCTTGGTTTGGTGTGGGGCGGTGGAGGGGTGAAGTGGACTGCAGTAGTCGTCATGGGGTTGTGGACCACTGCAGCTGCGGTGGTGACGGAGCCTCTCTGTCGGTTCTAGGTCCCCGGTTAACATACAATACAATAAAATAGAATGTATGTTCGTAGGCAGAATGCCTGCCAAATACATCGACATACTTGCTTTTTTTTTATGCTATTAAAATTCGCAAAGGTAAAATTTACACAAATGTCAGTTTTACAATCTGTAAGTGCTCGACTAAGCTTGTGGTGTAGTAAGGACAGTCAGTGAAGACCAAAAAAGGTCAAACGTGGGAAATAATGCGTGCAGTCGCAAATTTTTGTTCAATGGTAGGAGGGAGGTCTGTCTAGGAACAGTATACTGGAAGTCCTGACTGATGGGGCTCAGTGTGGAAGTGGGGATTGCACGTAGCAGACACTTTCTTACGATTTTGTTCAACTACTTGAAACTACGGACTCTAGTGAATACGTATCCAGGTCCAAAATTAAACTACATTAAATTTCTTATAAAAAGGTGTTGTTCTTTTTTTTTCTTTTTGACTGACAGTTTGCGTGTAGCGAGCGAGATAATATGAAAATCTATCTGGCACATGGTTTATAACTGTAACATTATGACATCAGTAGGAGAAGTTGGATCATTGTGTATATGTGTATGTTAATAAATACATTCCGCTGTGGTGAATCCTTTAATGTTGCCAAGATGTTGTAAGAGGTCCATGACTAACGGATGTATTACTAGAGCACTCGAGCAGATGTAATTTCGATGGGTTGCTCACGCGCTGCCTGCGATATGTAAGCTATAAGAGAATCTCAGACCAGAGGGCAGTGTTGTCAGCAGTAGGAACTGTGTGTCAGTGGGAGTAAGTAGTAGCGAGCAGGCGTGTGTATGGA
Organism: Schistocerca serialis cubense; assembly: GCF_023864345.2. Taxonomy (NCBI): domain Eukaryota; kingdom Metazoa; phylum Arthropoda; class Insecta; order Orthoptera; family Acrididae; genus Schistocerca; species Schistocerca serialis. Next base: position 84,659,542 of record NC_064649.1, on the reverse strand, counting down.
GTTGGCTGGGCCGGTCGTGGGGAGCGATAGTGGTGCCTGAGTGACGTAGTATAAGGTAAAAGCACCCTCACGCATCTGTACTATTGTTATATCAAGTCCCATGTAAATGTTTTTAAAAAAATATCTTAATAATATTCTTTCTTACAGAAATTAACTTTTGACAATCATTGATCTCAATTTAAAGAATTTACTGATTTCTCCAATCCATGGTCATCCCGATTATTGTAAAGAAAAATCAGTTGTTTCCTTTGATACATGACAAATCTATCGGCCAGTATTGCACTGGGCTATGCCAGAAAAATTTCTTCCAGGAGCAGATATATATGCGTTATCCGACGACCTTATTAAGGTAAGAATTTTCAATTTACTCAGAATGATCTTTCAGGGCAGCACTGCTGACGTCCAAAATTTACCAGTTCAAATTCACAGTCAATTATTGAAAGGTTATAAGTGAGCCACAATTTTATTGAGAGATTAGTCACGTTATTATTGGTAGGTTACAGAATAATAAACTGTTGCTAGGTTACACTAAATGTCAATGCTATAATGTTTTCACTGTTGGGTAGTTATGCTAAATGTGAATATCATTTATATTATTTTATTTGTTGGGAGGTTACAATGTTACCGACTCTCAAGAAAGAGCTTTGTCTGCAAAGGATGCTGTGGAGCTGGGGGTGACTCGTGTGTAGCACAACTGGAAGTTTACAAAATTAGGCTATTTTAAATATGGGGAAACTGGCAACTGTACCACTGGCGAGCACAGCCCAGTCACCTGAAAAGAAAACTGAATGGTGGGGAAGGTAGGAGGGGAGGGAGATCGACCGGAGGAAGGAGAGTGGGAGAGTAAGCTTACCTTAAACCCGTCATAGGTCCAACTACCGAATTTGAGCACGCACGTCTGCTCGTCAAACGGGAAATACTCGACGTCGATCTCGCAGGAGGACTTGTAGATGGCGGGCGGCTTCCACTCGACGAGGCCCTGGTGGTAGATGGTCGCCTTGGTCGCCAGCGTCACCTCGAAGTTGCCGTCGGCGCTGAAAGCGGCACGCCTGCAGCCTGCGTTCCGCGCCGCGCAACACGCACTGCCCACGCACCACCCACGCGCACCGCCCACGCCGTGTGTCGGTCGCGCCGGTGCGACCCAGCCAGCGCCGCAGTTCAGCTGTTGACCGCCGGAGGGCGCGCGCGTAGCGGACAGTGACCATGTTGGGCGCGACTGCACCAGGTGCATGTGCTCAAGCAAACACCGACGGGGGGGGGGGGGGGGGGGGGGGCGGGGGGCAGATGCCGACACTGGGTTACAATGATAGGGCTGTCAGTCTCCACACTCTGTACCCATGTCAAGCAATCCAGTCTTTTTTCGATTCTGCATTATTACTCTCACAACTGGTTTGATGCGGTCGACTGCGACGTCCACTCCAGTGGCGATCTCCTCCTCTCAGTTTCTCACTTACACACAATATCCTAAATCACATCATGACTGGATGTATAACTGGCAGTCAAATGTAAACATAAGACCCGAGAATGGTACCAATCAAAATAATCACCACACACTTTAAGATGTTTATCTCGCTGGGAGACAAGACAAACAATTGAAACTTCCTGGCAGATTAAAACTGTGTGCCCGACCGAGACTCGAACTCGGGACCTTTGCCTTTCGCGGGCAAGTGCTCTACCATCTGAGCTACCGAAGCACGACTTACACCTGGTCCTCACAGCTTTAAGGTAGAGCATTTGCCCGTGAAAGGCAAAGGTCCCGAGTTCGAGACTCAGTCGGGCAGACAGTTTTAATCTGCCCGGAAGTTTCATATCAGCGCACACTCCGCTGCAGAGCGAAAATCTCATTCAAGACACAAAAAATTCCTAACTTTAATTTTAACAATCAACAGTCTCACTTGCACCGTTTCCCTAGAATTTACCAAGGTTTCAGTTGGGATAACCCGACCTTCTTCAGCATAACAGTAACTACCGTTTGTCCATAGTGGATATCGTCAGGCTAAAACTACAAATCCACAAATTATCGTCAGACTGTAAAAACATATCTGAAACTGCCTCGGCACCACTTCGCGACCGCGATGCGGCAGCCATGAGTGCTGTACTGGAACTGACCGTAGTATCATGAGGCCCGCCTACGTGGACACACTACCTTGTGTCTGCGCATAAACTGTGTGATACGTACTTGTTGGGACAAGACGCGAGCTTAACTCCTAAACTTGAATTTACTAGTAAAGTGTAAACAAAAGGTATAGCTGAGGAAAAGGGCGTATATGTTACCCTGTGAAAAACGTACTTAGATCGACTTCCTTAACATTTATGAAGTATTCGTTGGTCATGATATGAGGAAGACATCATGTGCGTACAAGGTACTGCCTATCTAGGAAAATATTTGTTCTTAAGCATGAAGTTTAATCACCTAAAAAGAACTTGGGTGTGGGAAGGATAATATAAAACCAACATCGTCATTATTACCACTGGGTCTAGAAAAATTTTTTAAGACGTATTTGTTAAGCACTTGCTTAGCTATGGTTACAATGCATGAACATCCTATTGACTTAGCAACCAAATAGTCATGATTGAACTTGTGACCAAGTCTATATCTAATCTGTAACATCCGGCAATATGGGCCATATAAATTAGATGGTCATTATTCAAGATTAGTATATTTGACCTGATATGGTCTAGAATCAAGTCAAAAACTAATGTACGTGCGTGATTGAGCTTCTTGGCGGAGTTATGGTTATGAATGGCGGAAAACACTATAGTAGTCAAATATACTAATCTTGAATAATGACCATCTAATTTATATGGCCCATATTGCCGGATGTTACACATTAGATATAGACTTGGTCACTAGTTCAATCATGACTATTTGTGTGCTAAGTCAATAGGATGTTCATGCATTGTAACCACAGCTAAGCAAGTGCTTAACAAATACGTCTTAAAAAAAATTTCTAGACCCAGTCGTAATAATGACGATGTTGGCTTTATATTATTCTTCCCACTCCCAAGTTCGTTTTAGGTGATTAAACTTCGTGCTTAAGCACAAAAATTTTCCTACGTAGGCCATACCTTGTAAGCACGTATCTTCCTCATATCATGACCAGTGAATACTTCATAAATGTTAAGACAGTCGATCTAAGTAGGTTCTGCACAGGATAACATATACGCCCTTTTCCTCAGCTATACCTTTTGTTTCACTTCACTAGTACATTCAAGTTCAGGAGTTAAGTTCGCGTCTTGTCCCAACAAGTACCCATCACACAGTTTATGCGCAGGCGGGCCTCATGACGCTACGGTCAGTTGCAGTGGAGCACTCGTGGCTGCCGCATCGCCGTCGGGAAGTGGGGGCGAGGCAGTTTCAGATACGTTTCTACAGTTTGTGGATTTGTAGTTTTAGCCTGACGATTTCCACTATGGACAAACGGTATTTACTGTTATTCTGACTGAAACCTAGGTAAATTCTAGGGAAACGGTGCAACTTAGGCTGTCGATTATTAAAAATAAAATTATTATTTATACAGCTGCTGACAAGACCACGAAATGTTGAAGATACAAACAATTCCTTTTACGTAGAACGTGGTCGGCCACTGACCAATCCACAATCATTCTCACTCTTGCACTTCCTCATCTGACAACAGCTCGTCTTTCTTCAGGTCGCCAAAGAAGCGAAAATCCGACAGTGTAAAATACAAACTGTACTAAGGCTGCTGCAGTGTTTCCCAAACAAATCACTGCAGTGTGGCCTTCCTCTGGTTGACAGTAAAATTATTGTGCAACAGTATGATTCTGCCCAACAGCATTCCTGGGTGTTCCAACTTTATGGTGCATCACAGTTCCTTCATAGCATTGCATGTTGATTGTGGTTCCACGTTCGAGGAACTCAATGAGCAGAGCGCCTTTGCAGTCCTCATGACCTTACCAGAGCTTATACGAACATCTTCGGATGGCTTGGATTTCTTTGGCAAGGGAGGTGTGGAATACTTCCACTGTTGGCATTGCTGTTTCCCCTCCAGCAGTCAGACAGAACATCCTGCTGCATGATAACGCCCGTCCCCACACTGCCAATTAGACGAAGACTACAGTTCAGAGAATTCGTTGAGAAACACTGCATCATCCTTCGTAGAGCCTGGATCTTTCACTTTCATATATTTGTGTACCTGAAGAAAGATATGATGGGCGTCTGTTCCAGTCGCACTACGAAGTGCAGGAGTGGATGCAGTTGTGGATCCATCAGCTGACGACCACCTTCTACGAAACAAGACCTGATCACCATGTTTCCCAATGGGATAAATGTCTTAAAACCCATGACGATTACTTTTGATGGAAGCATTACATGGTCCCATTGCAACAGGTGTTTGGTTTCCATTTCACTGCCCTTGATATGACAATCTTTGCCTTTCCCTACAGTTTCTACAGCTCCCCCTAGTACCATGAAAGCTATTCCCTAAAATCTTAACACATGTCGTATCATCGTATCCTCCTCCTAGCCTGTGTTTCCCACCTAGTCCTTTATTAGCCAGTTCTGCAAAGGATCTCCTCATTTCTTACCAGTCCACCTGATATTCAACACCCTTCTGCAGCACCACACCACAAACGCTTCGATTCTCTTCTTTCCCACTTTCCACTAATGCATGATTCACTATCATAGAGTACTGTGCTCCAGACGTATATTCTCGACAGTCTCTTCTTCAAATTAAAGCCACTGTTACATACTACTAGACTTATTCTGACCAGCAATGCCTTCTTTGCCTGTGAAAGTCTGCTTTCTATGCACTCCTTGCTTTTCCTGTCATACAGTATTCTCCTTCCAAGGTATCAGAAGCCTGTAGCATCGTGTACTCCTTGAACACCAGATTTTATTTTAACTTCCTCACTATTCTCGTCTCTGTTACTCCTTATTTCTTTCGTCTTCCTTCAGCTTATTGTCAATCCATACTCTGTAGTCATTGGGCCATTCAACAGATGTTATAAATCTCCTTCTCTTCCATTGAAGACAGTAACGTCATCAGCGAGTTTTATCGCTGATATCCTTCACCATGACTTTCAGTCCCACTCCTGAACCCCTCCTTTACTTCCATCGTTGATTTTTCGATGTATATATTGAGTAGTAGGGGGTAAATGTTACACTCCTATCTTACACCCTTTTTAATACGAGCACTTCAGTGTAGCTCTTTTATTCTCAATGGTTCTCGTATGTATCGTATATTATGTGCCTCTTCCTATAGAGAGACTTTTGAATATGTTACACCACTATCGAAGGCTTTTTCTACGCCGAAAACTCGTATGAAGCTCTAGTCCTATCATTTTAAAAAGAAACTCCCTAGTCTCTGCCTCAAGCTACTTAGGGATACGACAGGTATCCTACACCTGGACAGATCGGTTGGGTTTGAACGCTGTACTTCTGATTGTGGGTGCCAGTGTCATCCTAATTGGCATCTCTACCTAACTAGTTCCCTTTGACTGCCCTGGATACAAAAAACTATCAACTGCTTCTAATGTAAATATGTACACATTTTTATGTGCTGTTTATATATTATTTTGCCATATTATTGTTGATTTTTAAGTATACTTTCAAAAATAGTAATGTTAAGTTTATCCAATGTTTTTCAAAGGTAATCTTGACTATTAGCAATCAAAGAAGTTTAACTACTGAGGTCAAATTTTTTTTAATTTATCGGTAATTTTGACTGGCAGTTCCGTTTTTTCAACCAGTTTCAAACACTTCTGCAGTCCAGGAATCATGAACGAGATTAAGTACTTGACTCCTTTCGTATGAAAGTGGCAGAAATGACTGTCAAAGTTAGGAATAAATATAGTTTTTTTTAGAACATTCAGTGTACTTTATTGACCTCTCCAAATAAATTAAATCAGCTGAGGACAAAGAAGTAGCAAAGTTAATAATAAATACTCAGTAGAAAGTAAAACATGGTCGAAGTAAATCACCTGGAACTAACACTAGATCAAACAATTTATTACTATTTACGAAACTTCAAGACGGAGAGCTACAAAAGACAAATAAAACTACTAAACCGCTATACAAAAAAGCCAATGACTGACTTTCTGCATAAGGCGATTAAAGCCTGTCTCCTCAAGGACACGTACAAGACTAATCACCACGAATGCAAAAGAAGCAAAGGTTTACACTCCTACAATGTTTCACTTCTCTGAAGCCCTGAATTTCAGGTACTCTTTCACTCTGTCGGTATCCACCTTACATCTCTCACTCAGTGCATAAAGTTGTTGCACTTTGTCAGATACCTAGAATATCTTCATCTGACCAACATCTCCAGTAAACTTTAATGCCAATTACTCATTGTACCTCTGTCACTAGAGGCACACTGCAATTTTGGTTTGACGTGTGGGGCTGTGCACATTTGGGGAGACCCTGTAGGCCAAAATATTGCCTGTCATCAGAAAACACATGACCCCTATCCTAGAGATGTGGATTACACACTCTGTCATATGGGAGCAACACACGTGTATCGACAGCAGAGTACCTCATAATCGTCAACAGTGATTAAGCAAATTCTGCTAGAATAATCTTGCTAATTTAAGTACTCCAATGTAAGCACCTTGTGTTCCACGCAGTCTAGATGAAAACCTGACATACCCTATGTTCTGTAACAGGTAGATCAGCCCAACTTGGGCAGTGAGTCCACTCTCATCGTCCAGACGTGAGTGGGTAAGTGTGGGAAGCTGAGAAGTAGGTTCAGTCTCACTGTGTGGAACTGAGAACCTGGGGTGGCATGTGCTTAATAGGGGGTAGCATTGACCAACTCAGAAAATGGGTCCACTCTCACTGTACACATTCTGAGAACCCTAAAGGACACTGGTTCAGTTGGGCTGGTCTGGTTAACTCAGGAAATGAGTCCACTCTTATAATGTCCAGATTCTGAGAGCTGGGGTAACCTTCGATCAACAGTACACAGGTCTGGCCAACTCATGCAGTGGGTCCTCTCTCAGTGTCTGAATTCTGAGAACCTCCAATGAAATAGACTTAACAGTGGGTATATCTGATCAACTTGGGCAATGAGTCCACTGTTATTTTATGGAGGCTGACAGCCTGGGAATACGTGGGCTTAACATAGTTGTGGCCTTGTCCTGCATTCAGCAGGACGACGGTTCAATCCCACGTCCGGCCATCCTGATTTAGGTTTTCTGTGATTTTCCTAAATCGCTCCAGGCAAATGCTGGGATGGTTTCTTTGAAAGGGCACAGCCGACTTCCTTCCCCGTCCTTCCCTAATCCGACGAGACCGATGACCTAGCTGTTTGGTCTCTTCCCCCCAAACAACCCCCCCCCCCCTTGTCCTGCAGTGAGTCTGCTGTCGTTGTATGGATGCTGAAAATGTGCTGTCAACAGAAGTTAATGTCTTTGGTCGGACAGTATGCTTAACATTGTAAAGTACTGTTGGTGATTGATAGGTAATGTATGAGACAACAGACACATGTGTATACGATAGATGCTACAACTCAAAACAATTGAATGTTTTGCTACCGAGAACATTTTTTTACTCTAAATGTATCTGTGACGAACATGATTGCTCGACCATAAATAGTTGTCTGTGAATGAATATTTATTACAATAGCTCTTGGTGATGCAATGATGCAGTTCTTGCAATTCACTGAATTTGTGCAGCTAGAGGAAATGACTTTATCTAGTTACTGCTCTGTTTCTATCCACGGTTATTAATTTCTTCCACTTGGTATGATGCTTCTTGCAAAAAATTCCTTAGTTGTCCAGCGAAACCCAACAATAGTAGATTCATTTGCCATTATGGACACTGTATGTTGCTACACTTTTCGTTGAATGCATGTTTGAAGGGTCCAGTAACGAACAACGTTCAGTGCTGGACAACTGCACAAGGCTCCCATAGCTGCCGTCTCTAACGCAAGCCAGAATGCTGGCGCTTGGCTCAGAGGTACCTGGGTGGAATCCTGATCGCGGAAAAAGAGCTCACCACCAGTACATGCCCAGCAGTAGGAGGAGAGGAGAGGAGGTGGCGTTGAGTTCCAAATCACCAATCTTTGCGCAAGTGTACTGGACTACATTCCGAACCTCCCTGCAGTGTATTAGGCCCTGAGACATTCTTGAAGGTGATCTGCCTATTGGTTGGGAACAGTAAGCTTGGCGGCATCTTTGGTGCCATTTGGGAAGGGCAAGCTGTGTGCTGACGGTGGGTTCCACTTTGCCCACTCCATCACCAACACAAGCTTGATACTAGTCTTGACATGTACCCATTACAATCACCTACATGCACTGGATACACTTAACATTTTTTTTTTTTTGGTCATCAGTCTACTGACTGGTTTGATGCGGCCCTCCACGAATTCCTTTCCTGTGCTAACCTCTTCATCTCAGAGTAGCACTTGCAACCTACGTCCTCAATTATTTGCTTGACGTATTCCAATATCTGTCACATACAACTCTCAAAATATACTGAGGAGAGAGGCCATTGTGGAAATAAGTAGGAAACGCTTTCGATTAGGCCACTGAATTTACTCTTTGGGGTCACCCTGTGAACAAAGCCATGTGAGTTTTCCTTTTCTGATAACCAGTCAGGACCTGTCAACGATAGCAAACTCCATATTGGACACATCAAAAACGACTGTTTATTACTTTCCAAAGAAGCTTCACCAGTGTCGAGGTAGCAAGATGGATCTTTGCAATTGATATGTGATCCACCTACTGGCAAGTGACTCTCACCTGCTGCCCTTTCAAGATGAGAAATATTCATTTCTGCCAGTCCCAGAGCTCAAACCACTCTCTTTATGATCCCCTATCGCTTTACTGTTTAAGGGTGCCTGTCATGTGGCTACTTTCAAATATTTGTCACGTTCTTCCTTTATCTCTCTGAACAGTCTTTGCAAATACTTCGTAACGACGTTTCTGTAACCATCATCGACTACAGACAATCGTAATGTTTGGGATCTCTCTCTCTCTCTCTCTCTCTCTCTCTCTCTCTCTCTCTATATATATATATATATATATATATATATATATATATATATATATATATAGAATCTCCCTAATGTTTGGAAAGATTTGGGCACTCGTTTGCGGTAAACTGGCCCATCAGTGCTTAAGCTATTTGGAAGCATACTGCTTTCAAAGACAATTGGGAAAGGGGCTTCGTCGAGACAACCTATAAGAAGTTGCTAACTACAGTACTTCAATTGCAGATGACATAATTGTCTTGAGAGATTCAGCAACTGTTTAGATAATTAATATAATTCTCATTTATTGTTCCATCTCAGTTGCAGCTGAAAGAACAATAAATGGGAATTATCCTGACAGTTCAATTGTTATTAGGATCTTGTGATTGATTTTTAAAGCTTAACACTACTCATTTTCTTATTCTATGCATAGTACGAGGGTCACTCCAAAAGAAATGCACACTATTTTTGTAAAAATACAGTTTTCATTCTACATGTGTGAAAGTTTTACAGTGTGTATATACATCCTTCCCGCTTGTTTTCTTAGTTCAACCTGTTCCCATGAGTGGCGCCATCACAGCATGTCTTCAAGATGGCTGCTACACTTGACGTTCGTCAGAAGCAACGTGCTGTCATAGAACTCCTGTGCTGTGAGAATGAGACAGTGGGAAACATCTACAAGAGGTTGAGAAAGGTGTATGGAGATTCTGCTGTCGATCGCAGTACAGTTAGTCGGTGGGCAAGCAGGTTACGTGATGAAAGCGGGCACGGCAATATTGAGGATTGTCCTCGCAGCGGCAGGCCTCGTACTGCACACACTCCAGACAATGTGCAGAGAGTTAACGAATTGGTGACTGCTGACAGACGCATCACAGTGAACGAATTGTCACGCTACGTTGGGATAGAGGAAGGAAGTGATTGCAGAATACTGAATGTGTTGGCGTTAAAAAAGGTTTGTGCCAGGTGGGTTCTCAGGATGTTGACAGTGGCTCACAAAGAAACAAGAAAAATGGTATGCAGCGAACTTTTGGAGCAGTACGGGAATGGTGGAGGTGAATTTCTTGGAAGAATTGGGACAGGTGATGAAACGTGGCTCCATCATTTTTCACCAAAGACGAAGAGGCAGTTAATGGAGTGGCATCATGCAAATTCACCCAAGAAAAAAATTCAAAACCACACCTTCTGCTGGAAAAGTTATGGCTACGGTGTTTTTCGATCCCGAAAGACTATTGCTTGTGGACATCTTGCCAAGTGGAAGAACCATAAATTCTGATGCATATGTGACGACACTGAAGAAACTTAAAGCTCGACTGAGTCGTGTTCGACCACATCGGCAAAAGCAGGATGTTTTGCTGTTGCACGACAATGCACGGCCACATGTCAGTCAAAAAACCATGGAAGCGATCACAAAACTCGGATGGTCAACACTGAAACACCTGCCTAACAGTCCTGACCTGGCTCCATGTGACTATCATCTCTTTGGGAAACTGAAAGACTCTCTTCGTGGAACAAGGTTTGAAGATGATGACTCCCTTGTGCACGTTGTGGTCCGGAATTTTACCGTGCGGGTATACAGACGCTGGTTCCAAGATGGCGTAAGGCAGTTGAGGTGGATGGAAATTATGTGGAGAAATGAAAATATTGTTCCTAAACGATGTATCTACACACTGTGAAACTTTCAAACATGTAGAATAAAAGATGGGTTTAAAAAAATAATGTGCGTTTCTTTTGGAGTGACCCTCGTATCTTTCCATAGCGACATTAATTTAGGCGTATGCTGCTCATGTTGTTTTCTTTTCACGTACTGAAGTCAGACTGACTTAATAAATATGTTACGTGAGTCGTTACTGGGCTGTTATAGGGCATAGTCTGTTTAAATCACAGCAAGAATGGTTTACTTCGGTAAAGTTTACCCGAAGAGAGCACGCCAAATATTTGTGTATTTCCAGACATTCTGAGAGAACGCGAATGGTCGTAACATTCTGCTCTACGCGTATCAAGGAATGTCAAGCAATATTGACAGGGGTGGATGAACTGCGCTCGTAAGGGCTCCTGCCCATCTCAGTTCTCCACCTCCTACGTTCTCCTTACAATCTACCAACTCACAGACACTACGCAGCGTCGAGTACTGCCATCGTTCTTATTCATAAGCATGTCGACATGGCGTAGTGGACAGTGGTAACTCACTAAGACAAATCGATTATCAGCTAAATTAAATACGAGGGTGAGTCAAATGAAAGCCTTACATTTGTGATAGCACATCGAAATTTCGCTCTATTATCCTGTAAGTTGGTAAGCGTGCTACAAACAGCGTGCAGAATGGCCTGTAGGTGGCAGCATAGTGCAGATGCACACATACCGTCAAAGTATCAGTATAAAGATGGCTGCCCCATTAGCGATTTGCACCAGGGAAGAACAGCGTTCGGTTATTCGGTTTTTGCGTAGTGAAGGTGTGAAACCTATTGAAATTCATCGACGAATAAAGGTCCAGTACGGTGATTCATGTTTGTCACAGCAGCAAGTCTCGAATAAAGTAGGAAGTTCGCAAATGGTGTGACTTCAGTGGAAGATGCTCCTAGTCCAAGTCAGGCACAACGAGTTGTGACTCCACAGAACATTACAGCAGTTGAAGCCATAGTGAAGGAAAACCGCCGAGTGACACTGAATGACACTGCAGCATGTTTACAGATTAGTCATGGGTCAGCATACCACATTGTGCATCATGTGCTCCAGTCTCACAAAGTATCTCCAAGATGGGTGCCACGGCAGCTGACTCCTGAAATGAGAGAACGACGTGTTGATGCTTGTGAAGAACTTCTTCGGCGCTTTGAACGAGAAGGTGATGGCTTCCTTGCAAGAATCGTTACTGGGTACGAAACCAGGGTTCACTTCCACCAACCGGAAACGAAGAGGGCGAGCAAGGAATAGCGCCATTCCTCATCACCAAACCAAAGAAGTTTCGAACAGAACCATCAGCAGGGAAGGTTATGCTGACTCTCTTTTGGGACGAAAAAGGCGCCATTTTGGAGCGTTACATGCCTAGATGGACCACTGTCACCAGCTCATCATACAAAGATCTCCTAAAAAAAATCATCTGCGACCTGCAATCAAATCAAAGCGACGTGGACTGCTGTCAGCAGGTGTCCTTTTGCAACACGATAATGCAAGGCCCCACACTGCCCGTACAACAGTTGCAACAATCAAAGACCTGCTTTTTGAGTGTCTTCCTCATCGACCATACTCACCAGACCATGCCCCAAGTGATTCCCATATGTTTGGACCACTCAAAGACGCAATGGGAGGGAAGAAGTTCCGTTGTGATGAAGAGGTACGCCACGCGGTGCATGAGTGGTTGCGTGGACTACCAAAAGAATTTTTCTTCTAAAGGAATTTATGCACTTTGTATGCGCTGGAGGAATTGCATTGAGCGTGTGGGAGATTATGTTGAAAGATACAGCTTTGTACCACTTCTGCACAATAAATAATATTTTTAAAAAATATTTAAGGTTTTCATTTGACTCACCCTCGTATAATCTAATGACCAGTGTGAGAGACATGATACAGAACAAGTTGTGAGGATCCTGCATTCTCCCACGTCCGGATATTTGCTACACACCCTAAGAATGAAGAGAAACCGATGCATCACGACGTAGTTATGCAGGTTGGTCGTAAGCTGATACTCATACAGGTATCGACGGAAAACGCAAAACTGTAAATTTTGGCGGCTGGTGGATGAATGTATGACATTACAGCGCAGCTTCACCGCGAGTTTGGCAAGGATGGCATGGGGGGGACATGTCGATACCGAGCCATGAGACCTTTGCGAATTTCTTTCTACTCAGTTGGACAGTAACTATGCTTGGCAAACAGGTGCATCAATAATATACGCAGATGAAACTTCCTGGCAGATTGTGTGCTGGACCGAGACTCGAACTCTGGACCTTTGCCTTTCGCGGGCGAGTGCTCTACCAACTGAGCTACTCAAGCACGACTCACGCTCCGTTCTCACAGCTTTACTTCTGCCAGTACCTCGTCTCCTACCTTCCAAACTTTACAGAAGCTCTCCTGCGAACCTTGCAGAACTAGCGCTCCTGGAAGAAAGGATACTGCGGAGACATGGCTTAGCCACAGCCTGGGGGATGTTTCCAGAATGAGATTTTCACTCTGCAGCGTAGTGTGCGCTGATATGAAACTTCCTGGCAGATTAAAACTGTGTGCGAGACCGAGACTCGAACTCGGGACCTTTGCCTTTTGCGGGCAAGTGCTCTACCATCTGAGCAACGCAAGCACAACTCACTCCCCTCCTCACAGATTTACTTCGGCCAGTACCTCGTCTCCTACCATGCTCGCGAAAGGCAAAGGTGCCGAGTTCGAGTCTCGGTCCGGCACACAGTTTTAATCTGCCAGGAAGTTTCATATCAGCGCACAGTCCGCTGCTCATTCTATATACGCAAATGTTCAGCGTTTGGGAGAGGACGTGTAGTTGGGCTCAAAGAAACCGGTCGGAATATTCGACGAATCGCCTGACATTAGAACAGGAGTGATACCAGTATTCCACGATTTTAGCAGGAATGGGTAAACCATGGAAGAGCACAGTGTCAAGAAGTAAGCAGTCGCTCCTGGAATCTCATTGCGTGGAGTGGAATTGTCTTCAGTAATGAGCTCCGCTTCGAACTGAGCCCAGATGACCAGCGTGAACATGTCTGGATATCGGTGGGAGACGAACATGACTGTTACCCACCATACAGCCCGACAACCACGACTGATGGTCTGGTAGGCTATTTTATTTCATAGCGGCACCCTTACAGCACACGGTAAGTCAACGATATTCGACGCCTCGGTTCGGCGCCCATCATGGCTTACCCATCAACAAGATGACGTCCGCCCAAAAACTGCTTGTCTTCGTGCCTGCCAAACATTACTTCGGCCATTCAATGAATGCTTTACGACCGGTTGTTTCGGCTGCTGAGAATTTTTCCAGGTTGTATGGCCGTGGTCCACGGAACTCTTCAATCCCTGTCGTTTCGTCCAAGGCTACGTTGGACACCTTCGGAGGTGCTCTTGATTGTACTGAGTCTTGCCGACTGCCGAGTCGGACGTCGAAAAGCGGCCTAGATACTATGGAAAGTGGGCGTGGTCTGGATTTCTCGTGATACGAGACGCCAGGGATAGAAGAGTTCTATGGACCACGGCCATACAACCCGGAAAAATTACCTCAGCCGACAAGATCGCCAGATCTCACCCCACCCGAGAACGTTTGGAGCATAATGGGCAGGGCCCTTCCACTGTCTCAGGATTTTGACGATCTAACGCATCAGTTGGACAGAATTTGGCACGATATCCCTCATGAGGACACCCAAGAACTCTATCAATGAATGCCAAAGCGAATAACTGCCTGCGCAAGGCCCTGAGGTGGACCTACGCGTTACTGATTTTCTCAATTTGTGTAGCCCCGTCTCGTGAATAAATCATCCAGTTACTCTGAAATTGTTAAAATTTGTTTGTCTGTACATGTACTTCACATTTACCGATTTCCGTCTCATTCGGATAATTCCTTCGTTGCGCGTCGTTTCTGTTTTCTGAGAGTGTAGCTGCACCAGCCACTCCGCGCCGCAGTAAAACTGATGGAAAATTAACAATATTTTACTATGCGTTCCACATTCGTCTCGCCTTCAGACCAAGTAGAGCGCTGGTGTTAACTTGAATTTTCTGTTACTCCCTCGAAAGAATATGGAACATACGAGGGGCGTTTGAAAAGTCCGCGCAAAGTCCGAGAGATGGCACCACCGGCGCGTATCGAGGTCATGTTTAGTTAGTAGCATCTTTGGAAGGAACGCCCACCAAGTTTCAGCCATCCTGGTCTATTTCTTTGTGTTTGGCATTCGTCTGAATCGAGGAAGTCGAGTGATTGTCAAGAAATGGACGAAAAAGAATGTTGTGTGGTGATTATACATTATTTTACGAAAGGCAAAACGCCTCAGGAGACTAAAGAGAAGCTTGATAAACATTACGGGTACCCTGCACCTTCGATTACAACAGTTTGTAAGTGGTTTCAAAATTATCGGAGTGGCCGTATGGGCACAAGTGATGCTGAAAGTTCTGGACGCCCTGTGGAGGTTTTTTTTTTTTTGTTTTTTTTTTTTTTTTTTTTTTTTTTTTTGGTCATCAGTCTACTGACTGGTTTGATGCGGCCCGCCACGAATTCCTCTCCTGTGCTAACCTCTTCATCTCAGAGTAGCACTTGCAACCTACGTCCTCAATTATTTGCTTGACGTATTCCAATCTCTGTCTTCCTCTACAGTTTTTGCCCTCTACAGCTCCCTCTAGTACCATGGAAGTGATTCCCTCATGTCTTAGCAGATGTCCTATCATCCTGTCCCTTCTCCTTATCAGTGTTTTCCACATATTCCTTTGATTCTCTGATTCTCTGTAGAACCTCCTCATTCGTTACCTTATCAGTCAACCTAATTTTCAACATTTGCCTGCAGCACATCATCTCAAATGCTTCGATTCTCTTCTGTTCCGGTTTTCCCACAGTCCATGTTTCACTACCATACAATGCTGTACTCCAGACATACATCCTCAGGAATTTCTTCCTCAAATTAAGGCCGGTATTTGATATTAGTAGACTTCTCTTGGCCAGAAATGCCTTTTTTGCCATAGCGAGTCTGCTTTTGATGTCCAGTTTACGACTCCAGAAATCATTGATAAAATCCACAATATGATGATGGATGACAGAAGAGTTAAGGTGCGTGAGATTGCCAGTGCTATGGGCATCTCGAATGAATGGGTACATAATATTTTGCATAAACATTTGGAAATGAGAAAGCTATCAGCAAGATGAGTTCCGCGATTGCTCACGCTTGACCAAAAACGGAATCGTGTGAAGTGTTGTAAGGACAGTTTGCAACTGTTCAGGAAGAATCTGCAGGACTTTAAGCGCTATTTAGTCACTGTGGATGAAACATGGCTACATTAATATACTCCTGAGACCAATCTAAACAATGGTTTCCCTAGGGAGAATATGCATAAAAAAGGCGAAGACCATTCCTTCTGCTGGAAAGGTTATGGCGACTCTCTTAAGGTATTCAAAAGGGATAATATTTATCGACTATCTGGAAGAGGGTAAAACTATTACAGGTGCATATTATTCATCGTTATTGGACTGTTGGGAAACCGAGCTGCAAGAGAAACGCGGGCGATTGGCCCACAAAAATGTCCTTTTCCATCACAACAATGCACCACCACACACGTCAGCAGTTGTGGTCGCAAAATTAATGGAAATAGGATTCCAACTCGTTTCACATCCCCCCTATTCTCCAGTCTTGGCTCCGTTGGACTACTATTTGTCCCCCAATTTGAAGAAATGGGTGGTGGGACAAAGATTTTATTCAAACGAGGAGGTGATTGCAGCAAGTAGCAGCTATTTTGCAGACTTGGACAATTCCTGTTATTTGGAAGGGACCAAGAAATTAGAACAGCATTGGACGAAGTGTGTAAGTTTAAAAGGAGACTGTGTCGAAAAATATACAAAAGGTTTACCCCAAATATGTAAGTTGTTTTTATTTTTGCACGGACTTGTCAAACGCCCCTTGTATTCAGTTTAAAGGTGGTGTATCGAGCTGCACACTCCACAAGCCCTGCAAAATGGTGGGTCCCCTCGCCAGAGGACGACTGCCGCTTCATTCCGCCTCCGTGACTGGAAGGCGCAACGCCACAGCCAGACAGCTGGTTTCACAGAGAGCAGCTCATATGGCGCTACTTCCAGCCACTCTGTCCCAACAGCTTACGACTTTCTGGATCAGATGCGAGGAAACGGTTCGCATTGTGTGCTTGGTCACCTTCCTTGATTGACGAATCAGCTTTCCTGTTATCTTTGATTCTGACGTGCCCTGGTACCCAGCCATGGCAGCTTTGTTTCCTTGGCCATGCGGATGCGTTAGTGTGTCCTCAAGCGTCTGAAGGAAGTCGGTGCACATGAGAAAATTCTTTCACCCCAGTAGTACCACCAATGCAACCTTACAAATGCATAACAACGACACGCCTTTGAAACACCTCTCAATTCCACGGCACACGCAAAATCTCCCTCTAGTCCGGTTCTTCTTACTTGTCCCACTGTAAACCAGCACTAAGGTCGGTCTCCAAACTTTCCCTACATTATATACACGCCAACAAGCCAGGTGGCGCATCGGTAAGGACACTGGACTTTCATTCGAGAGAACAGACCTTTAAATTGCCGCCCATCAAGTTGGATTTAGTTTTTCTGTGGTTTCCCTAAATGAATTAAGTCAGTTTCGAGGATGGTCCTATCTCCTGCGAAGAACCTAAGCTCTCAGTAACAACGGTATCCATTTCATATTATATGCCCTACGTGGCGTGCTGTTGATCAGAGTTATCACTATGCCTACTAAAACAGCTTGAGGTCACCTCTGATGACACATCAGTTTTGTACTTTTGAATTACAACAAATGGAAGGAAACTTCCTCTGGATCCTGTTCTCAACCGTTCTCTTCACAAGGGCACATTATCCTAATTTTTCTCCCTGAATCTACTCCTGTAGGAGATCCTAAATGAAGAACACCACCAGGCTCCATATGGTCCTTTGTTTGTTAGAACAACTGACATCATGGATCCTAATCATGGTCTCAGTTATAAGGCTTTTGAATTACGTTACAGTTTTTTTTGTCAAGTCCTAAGATTTTCGGTTACAGTATTTTTTCAAAATAACCTCCACTATGGAGGACTTAAATGTACTCTGCGTAGTTGAATGAAAAGCCATTTTTTTCGAAACCATGTAACTGTCTTCCACTGCTATGTAGAGGTTTGCAATTTGGCTAGAAGGTGCCTTCCTCCGTATCAGTAAGGTGTCGACACATCCAAAAGAAAAGGCGAGAGCTCAGAAGCTCATGTGGCGTTAAGGTGGATTAGTGTTATCGCATGGGCACCAAATTTCAGCCCAATTCCGCCCAGTTCCACCATGGACATAGCACAGGATGGGAAGTTTGAGACATCTCCTTCTACCCACATTCGCCTCTTCTTTTGACGTCCCTGCGACAGAGATCAGAATCATGATGTCCAGCGTTGAAATCGTCCGGTTTTCTTATAGGCAGCCGAGGAAAACATTTCAGCCACACCACCGCTCAGAACCGACGATCAAAGTCCTCAGGCTGCGGCATGAAGTGCGTCAATGAAACCAACCCTTTCCTTGGGGCGTTGGTTTTCACACATTTCATGGTCAAAAACCACAGTTCCCATTGCCATGAGCAGCAGAAAGACATTATTCACAACCTTTGATACTCCTGAACATTTCAACCCTTCACTGAGGGCAATGTGGGGCCACATCACCACTCAACGTGGTCGCGTCCATTTGAAGTGCAGTGCGACTGCAATTTTTGTTCTTGTGTGCAAGTTGGAACACTAGGGACTGTTCATAACCATTCGACGAAATGTGAACGTGATCCAAAGCAGAAAAGATTGCTTGCGCATTTTCAGCTGTCCTGTCCTGTGCCCCCCTGTGGCGTGATCATAGGGGGTGGGGGCAGTGCATCATTGATGTATGTGTGAATACAATGGCAAAGGGTCACTCTAAGACCCCCAGTTTGGCAACACCCTTGCTGGCCCCCAGACACGTTTACTGAGACTTTTAAAAATGGGCCTTTGCAGAAATAACCTGTTAAATGGTCCTCAGCTGCTGCACCAGTAGTAGGACAAAGGGGCCATCAGCGCACTTATGGGTTGCCTACATAAGGGACAAGTGTACATTCAGGGGCAAACCTATTGTTCTCTTTTGACTGACAGGTGCTTACCCTATAGTTCTGGTAAGAGAATTAAGATCCCCTGGGGATAATCCTCTTAGCAGAATGATAGGTTAAAGACCTGTCAATCAAAGGAGAACAATAGGTTTGCCCCTGAATGTGTACTTGCCCCTGATGCAGGAAACCCACAATGTGTGACGATGCCCACTTTGGTCTACACTGACAACCCTCTGATGCCAGTTGCCTGACTGCAGGTAATTATGGCTACTTTACAGGTTGTCTTTTAAAAGGCACATTTTTAAAATTCTCAGTAAATGTTGGCGTGTGCAATTGAGAGTATTTCCAAAATGTGGGGCCTTACAGGGGCCCATCACCATGAGTTTGGTAAAGTTGCCACCTGAGTTCCCAGAAATATATATTATTCCAGAGTTCTTCACAGGCAGGCCATGGATGTAGAGTTCCGCGTACAAAATTTAAAGAGTTCTTCAGAAATTCGCAAAGAAAAGAATAATAATTGGAAAAATTTCATTTAATCTTGTAGAAAAATTAATTGCTAAATTTGCAAAAAAATAATAATCACAATTCTGAATGTGTCTCGCTAAATGTTGGAATATTCCAGTATGCACCAAACAGTGAAGTAACAGACGTTCTTCAAAGCATATCTTGAAATCTAGTGCTTAATTGTACGAAAGAATATCAAGTTGAATTAAAGTTATTGTAATACAGCACAATAATTAAACAAAAAAATGGCAACTACAGGTAGATTGCTGGGGTTGTCAGCCATCGGATACATAGCGACATGTAACAAGGTGTGCACTGACTTGTACCCGCATCCACTTACTACAACTATGGCAGCGAAGCTCAGCCTCCAAACGAAAAGCTATATGCTAGTGAAGTGGATCCCACATTATTACAATTATAAACGATTACCTTCTCAAGAAATTACACAAGGTTTTTTGATAAAACTCCTAGGGTGTTACCCAGAACTGCGATCATAACTGTCTTATGAACTCTAGTGCTATTTCATGTATTTTCTGTAGTGAAAATTGGTTCCTCATTATTGTAGTTATCTAATAACCTATTATTTGCACAAAAATATCATTAAGCTCTTGGGGAGCTATGCAGAATTATGATCAAAATTTTATTTTCGCAAACTGGTATAAAATTTTATTTTACATTAAAATTTTTCGATTACTAGTGTTTTCTTCTCCGAATTCTGCAGAAATATTCAAATTTAGTACGGAGCACTCTAGAACTATACCAGACATGCCAAGAACTCTGAAAAAAATGTATGTTTCCTGAAATTCGGGTGCCAGTTTCATATAACTGTGGCAATGGGTCCCTCATTATTACAGTTATCTCAGACTTTTATCAGCATGAAAAAATGTCATTAGGGTTTTCCATATAACTCTTGCAGAGGTATTATGAACTGTGATTATTATTTTTTCTTTCGCAAATCTGGCAGTTAATTTTTTTTACAAAACTGAAAATTTCCCAAGTATTATTTTTTCCTTCGCGAAATTCTGCAGAACTATTTAAATTTTATACAGAGAAACCTACAACTATGGTATACCTGTGAAGAACTCTGAAAAAAATGTATATTTCTTGAAAGTCGGGTGCCAGCTTTACATGACTTTTGCCATGGCTTTCAAGCATGTGTCAACTATGCATACCTGTGTAACCATGCCGCAGGAGGGTGGCAAACCAGAAGGGCTGAAAAAGCATAAGCACTTCTTCCTGCTTCAGATCGCTTTTAAATTTCGTGGAATCGTTTAGACCATCGCTACTGGTTCCAACTTGTAAACGAGAGCAAAAATGGCGGTCGGTCTTAATTCCAAAGGGGAACGATCACGTTCTGTGTGGATGCAGAACTACAGTGTCCTTAGAGTGGGGGTTGGAATGATTTGTGCCACTCTCTGAGGCCTTTCTGTCGGGCTGGGCTAGCGCTTGGATGGGTGACCATCTGGTCTGCCGAGCTGTTGGCAAGCGGGGTGCACTCAGCCCTTGTGAGGCAAACTGAGGAGCTACTTGACTGAGAAGTAGCGGCTCCGGTCTCGGCAACTTACATACGGCTAGGAGAGGAGTGTGCTGACAATGTGCCCCTCCATATCCGCATCCATTGACGCCTGTGGGCTGAGGATGACATGGCGGCCAGTCGGTACCTTTGGGCCTTCATGGCCTGTTTGGTAGGAGGAGGAGTCTGAGTCCTTTACGTGTCAATTCTGAGCGGCGGTGTATCTGAAACACCTCCATAGGCCACCCATAAGAAAATCATGTGATTTCAAGTCTAGATGTCCTCGTTCTGACCTCCATCGCAGAGGCGTAAAAGAAGGGGGTGGAATGTTGCTAAGACGACGTTTGACGACCTTCTCATTGTGTCACTCGCCCACAGAGGCGGTGGGCAGAATTGTGGTGTAATATGGTGCCAGAATGACATCATTAACCTGCTTACAAGTCACATGAACTTTCAGCTCTGGCCTTGTTTGAAACGTCGTCTTGCCTGAGAGTGATATCAAAGGTCGTCATAGTTTCTCACCTTTACAGCCTAATTTCAAACCTCTGTGTCACAGCAGGAAACAATTATGGGGTTTCCAAAATTCTTATTCTGTTGTGCAGTGTAGTTATGGGCGGCCATAATCATGACATCATAGATCAGTCACGGAGCACTGTGGTATTCAATTGATGGCGAAAATTTCAGTGCAGTGTTCCTAATAGGTACTTTAACTCCTTGGCTCTTGTAGTATCCAGTCTTCACACAACCATCAGTGTTACATGTCGATAGTTAAATACGCTGGTTGATTCGGTAAGAGTGACTGGCCTGTTTGCCCTGGACAGATGCACATAACTGAGACGTCTTTCTGGGTATTGCAGAGTGGTATCTGAAGGCGTCATTCAACTGCCGCCGCCTCAGTATGCTTTCTTATTTGTAACTGTAGTTTGATCAAGTGTGGCATTTATCAGTGTAAACTCCTATGTCCGTGCTGTACAGGCGGTCTCCAGCGATATTATGTGAGCTGGCTGCAGAATGATTGATCTGTCACCCTTGCCTGCTTTCTTACAATTTACATCCTGTAGCCCCAAAACTTCCCTCTGCCTCTGAGGGAGACTTTCTCCCTTACTTTCTGCATCATCCTATCGTGGTGGCGCAGGCTGATTCATTCTCTGTATCTGTCTTTCTATCCTTTTATTTTACACTCTCTCATCCCATACAGTCCTCTCTCTGTTGCAGTTGGTCTCATGCAGCTATGTTTGCTGTTCTTCCGTAATCCCCCTGATCACTCTCTCTCTCTCTCTCTCTCTCTCTCTCTCTCTCTCTCTCTCTCTCGCCTCTGCCTCCCTCTCCTATTTTCTATCGCTCTTCTTTTTCTGATCTTGTTACTTTACTCTACCATTGTCACTTTGTGATATTCAGGTTAATGTTTTCACTTTTCCTTTTTCTTTTCTTCTCTGCCTCTACTTTTTAGGGTCGTGCTTTCCTAGCCATGAAAATAAGATGAGTATTTGTTAAAAATTTTTAGTTGAATTTAAAAAGACTCTTTCCATATCCCTCAGTTTTACTTGCTGCATTTATGTTGAAATTAGATGCAACACATAAAAGAGGGATCATCATAATATTAAGAAGATGAATAAATGGTTTTGTTGTGGTCTTCAGTATGAAGATCGGTTTGATGAAGTTCTCCATATCTGAGTATTCTGTTCAAGTAGCTGCTCAACTAACTACAACCTACATCCTTACTGGAGTCAAGCAGTGGTCTCCTTCTACAGTTTTCATTCCCCACACATCTGATTATTATCAAATGAACTACTGCCTGACCCCTAAGGAAATGTCGCATTAGTTTGCCTCCTCTTTTGCTCAAGCAACACCAAAAGCTTTTTTCTCAGTTTGATTCAGTACCTCACCATTAGTTATCCTATCTCCTCATCTTATTTGCACCGAACTCCTGCAGCCCAAATTTCATAATCTGTTATTTGCTGCTTGTGTGTACTGTCCAAGTTTCACTTCCGGATAAGGCTACACTGTTGACAAATAGTTTCAAAAAACACTTCTCAACACTTAAATTTACACTTCATGTTAAGACAGTCATCTTTTTCAAAAAAGTATTGCCAGTCTATATTTCCTATCTCCTGACTTCTGCTACCCAAGTATCAGAACTGATGCTTCTACTTTTATCATCCTATGTTCTCATCTAATTCCCTTAGCATGTCCTAAACTAACACAAAGCCTGGAGCGCTGCAGAGAGTGGTGTGTTCTCTTCACGAGGCTTGCTTCTTTACCTACACAGGAGCAGAGAGAGGAATCTCGCTGGAACGTAATAGAATAAAGGATCAGAGGAGCCACCCAGAGGCGCTGGAGTGCTTTCTGTCAGCCACTGGAGGCCGTGTCTGGCTTCACAAGGACAAAGAGCAAAGTGGGGACTCGAAGGCGGCTGGAGGCGCACGCTTTCTCGCACTACGGCAGACGGCGCCCAGCTGGTCACTGTCCGCTCCTAAGGGATCGCCTGTCTCTGATATTGTGCGCTACGAATTGGGCGCCCAAAGGTGCACGGTGCTTCATCCGGGGAAATCTGGCCTGCAAGGAGTCGCAAAGCGAGGAGCGGATGAGGGAATCGCACCGCACTGCGGATCGACTTCTTCCTTTCTGGGCAGCTCTCCAACACTGTGGACAGTGTCAGCAGATCAGTTATAAACGCTCCAACTGGTCCTCTGAAACATTAAAGAAAAGCTTGGAATCCTGCCGGTGGAAACGGGTGGTGCGACGCCAGCAGCTGTTGCCAGACTGCAGTCCTCGGCTGGTGAACCACCGCTCTCCGACTGTGGAAATAAATGGCCACCTGATTTCACTTTAATGCGTTCCAAAAGTCCTTCATACTTGTATATGCTCCCAGAACTATGTGACACCCCCACACAGTAACGTGATGTAGGCAAACGTTCTGCAACAGGATAATTAATAGAGACATATAACATTCAGAACTGTACCTTGTAGATCACCTTTAGGTGTCCAAGGGTAGTATGTGGAGCGCTACCTTTATGATCCCTTACTCCTCACACGAACATCTTGCCCCTCTACACAACTCTAATTGCAAAGAGTATTGTAGTCTTGCCTCACCAAGAGTCTGAATTTGCTTGTTATTATCAGAATGGTCATTTCATGAGAATGTCAAGGGAGGAACTTTGCCATTACATTTACAGGAATGAGTCTACACACAGGATAAAGCAGGTAAGACATTGTTGTTGTGGTCTTCAGTCCATAGACTGGTTTGATGCAGCTCTCCATGCTACTCTATCCTGTGTAAGGTTCTTTATCTCCCAGTACCTCCTGCAACCTACATCCTTTTGAATCTGTTTAGTGTATTCCTCTCTTGGTCTCCCTCTACGATTTTTACCCTCCACGCTGCCCTCCAATACTAAATTGGTGATCCATTGATGCCTTAGAATATGCCCTACCAACCGATCCCTTCTTCTAGTCAAGTTGTGCCACAAATTTCTCTTCTCTCCAATTCTATTCAATACCTCCTCATTAGTTATGTGATCTACCCATCTAATCAGGTAAGACATGGCACGAGAAATACATCCAAAACAAGCAATCACGTTTGTACGCGGTTGTTGCTAAGTGAACAATGTGGTGAATTATTTGAAGTATACACATGTACGGTATAGCATTCGAAATACGACGAACTTTTTTTTTTTGTAAACAGAACTATACCACAGCCCCTCCCCTTCCCAGCTTCGCACAGATAGCACAAAGTATCTGCAGCTGGACGACTTGCCTGGCATAGTGGTAACGGATAATATACAGAGATTCAAAGTCTTCGCATTAAACGTTTAGGGACGGTAGATCACATCATAGGGAACTGTTTTATCAAAGACAGAATGTGTATCCAAGCTTCCTTGCGATGCTAGGGGTCGTTTTATTCACTTCGCTGGCTCTGGGACAACGAAATTTTACTGAACTACACACTACATATCCCAGTATATTGACAGAGTGATTTATAACAAGAAAACCTTAAGAATGAGGTCTCTGATTGGAGAAAGATATTTTAGAAACTCCGTCTATCCCTTTCCATGCAGAACAGGTAACTGGATCATAGGCAACCCACACTGCAAATGGAGAACACCGCAGACTGCCTACGTTCTGCTGTATCTCACTGGCATAACTAATTGTAAACGATGCCTAGCTTCGCCTGTAAGCATCAGTGAACATTTTGGTCCTAACAAAAATTATTCCCCGTGACGTGTTTTATCAACCATAACGATTAATGCAAAGACTTTGAACCACCTAGTATACACAAACCTTCCACGTAAATCAGTTCACCTATGAGTGAAAACCGTATCAAAACACCTACAATAGTTTCTGAGGTCAGTTTTCGCATGCAGACAGTTTGAACGCGTGAGTTGGGTCAGGCAAAAGAATGATCTGCAATTAGTACATTTCAACACACTTCATCTTTTAAACATTTCACTTCAGTAGCTTCAAAATTGGCCACAGTTCTCTTATAAGTGTCTATGGAAACTGCGAAGTGATGTAGCGTTTGCATATAAGATTCTGAGATACTCTTAACAGATGAAGCATGAAGCCGTGAAACCATGGACAAATGGCGCTTCGGGAAACGCATTAGTGAGCAGCTGAAAATCCCAATCTGGCGGTCGTAAGTGCATAAACAACGATCTTCGTCTGTCAACGTCAATCGTGGGCTTTTCAAGGGCCTCCTCATGGGTTCTTGTTTCACTGATGAGAATAAATAGTGTCACGCATGTACAGTTCCAAAGAGATACGCTAGTGAACTTACTGGAAATGCATACCACTGTACAAAAGGTAGGCATTGAGTTATGAACATGACAGATGTCCCGCCAATTCCACACATGTAAATAAAAACCTTCTTAACAGAACGTTTTGAGACCACTAACCCTGATGAAAGTCAATGTGCAATACTGTCTATCCAGAAGCAAATTATATTATGTATCAATGTTCAAAATTATGAGTCGATATTTGTTATCGACCATATCCGAGTCACGTGTATACCTCAAATTTGGGATAATAAGGTAGAAATTTGTGAAACTCTCTATCTTGTCAGTGGGACACTGATTTACAGCATTGGTATCCTATTACTGTTAGATCATGTTCCACACGTGCTGCACCAGTGAAGACGTCTCCAAAGCGTCTTTCCAGAGTTAAAGCAAAAAATATGTACACTCGTGAAGCATAAAATTATGACCACTGCCTGCCACAGAACTGAATGCCACCTGGTTCTGTTGCAGGGACGTGACACAGATACGGATGTATACAGGGTGTAATAGGCATAAGAGCAGATTTTCTTATATGTGGTACCATAATATGTACCCTCATCGGTGTGTTGGTTGATTTCTCTGCATCTAACAGCCTTCGCACAAACATGTCACAAAATTTACAACCTGATCTCGAGCTGGTGCAAGCTCTCGCCAGCACACCAGTCGGCAAAGATGTAGCGCGAAGATCGATATTAGGGGCTAGATCCAGTGCGCCTGTCACGAGAGAGGCCAGAGACACACCGACATGCAACAAGCCGCCAACGTCCTCTCGACAGCAAGTATTTAGGCTGCCGCCGCCGCTGAGCGGAGAGCTACACTGGTTAACTCTTCCAGTTTTGTGTCTGTCAGTTAGTTGCAGTGAGGGTTTAGTTCACGTCTCGGGTTATGACAGTCCATTGTGATTGCAGGGTTACTGACATTGACTGCACAAGGACTATTACTGATGAGCTTGCACCACAACACATGAACTCTTCAAGATAAATAAATGTTCATATAAATAAAGAACCATATTAATTCACATGTGAATTAGAGTTGTAGAGAGAGGATACTGGCCACACATAACAACATCCTCTCCCTTGTTTCCTTGTGGTTCAAGACTCTATAGATCTTCTCTACACAGGCATAGTGCACCAGTAAGTGGGTGACACCTGTCAGTATAGGCCAACCATTTTGTGTCCATGTGTATACTTCAACACCCGATCTGCACCGCCTAGGGTAAATAAGCGTTAGTGGCTTGCTCTTGCCAGATAGAGAAACTAACGAACCTAAAAACATATGTATTGTAATGGCTATAACAATTACTCTGTAAATGATGGAAGTACTGATGTAAAGTTTTTCAATACACCGTCCTCAGTAACCAATAGAAATATCTCACTTACAACTGTTACACCATGTACAAGGGGACCAGAATGGGGTAACATCCTAACGACGATATGGGCCATGAACAGGGAAACACACAGTCATAAGTGACTTTGACAAAGGGCAGGTTCTCATGGCCCAGTGCCTGCTAAAGAAAGTCTCGGAGACAGAGAAGCCAGTTGGGCTGATCACGTACTATTGTCATGAGAACCTATGGATTATGGTTGAAGAACGGTGAATCGACGCCGGCCGCGGTGGTCTAGCGGTTCTAGGCGCTCAGTCCGGAGCCGCGCGACCGCTACGGTCGCAGGTTCGAATCCTGCCTCGGGCATGGATGTGTGTGATGTCCTTAGGTTAATTAGGTTTAAGTAGTTCTAAGTTCAAGGGGACTAATGACCACAGATGTTAAGTCCTATAGTGCTCAGAGCCATTTGAACCATTTTTTTGGTGAATCGACGAAGAGGTGACAAGAGGCTTGTCTGCTCTGTGTAACAGGGTAGGCTGTCATCTGAGGCAGATATGAAGAGACAATAAGATGCTGGTGCTGGCAAAAGTGTTTCACAGCACACCGTTGGGTGCACATGGGTCTCACTTGCGTTCCCGTGTTGATATGATGAAATCATGAATTACGACTGCAGTGGTTCAAATGTGTATGAAATCTTATGGGACTTAACTGCTAAGGTCATCAGTCCCTAAGCTTACACACTACTTAACCTAAATTATCCTAAGGACAAACACACACACCCATGCCCGAGGGAGGACTCGAGCCTCCGCCGGGACCAGCTGCACAGTCCATGACTACAGCGCCTTAGACCGCTCACCTAATCCTGTGCAGCGACTACAGTGGGGAGTAGGTCGTAGAGTCTCGATATAAATCCTGAAAACACTGCAGGATCGAATCGATGGATGTGTGTGGCTATGCCATCATCCAGATAAATAGGTGCTTGAAACACGCACTGTGCTATGGACGCGGGCCTGTACGGGCGGTATTGTGCTATTGTTCACCTGGCCTTGAGAGTACCTGGATGTGGTGCTAATCAAAGGAACCATGACAGCTGTGGACCATGTGTGCATACATGTACACTGAACTGCCAAAGAAACTTGTATCGGCATGCGTATTCAAATACAGAGATACGAGAACAGGCAGAATACGGCGCCGCGGGCGGCAACGCCTATATAATACAGGGTGATTCAAGAAGAATACCACAACTTTAAAAATGTGTATTTAATGAAAGAAACATAATATAACCTTCTGTTATACATCATTACAAAGAGTATTTAAAAAGGTTTTTTTCACTCAAAAACAAGTTCAGAGATGTTCAATATGGCCCCCTCCAGACACTCGAGCAATATCAACCCGATACTCCAACTCGTTCCACACTCTCTGTAGCATATCAGGCGTAACAGTTTGGATAGCTGCTGTTATTTCTCGTTTCAAATCATCAATGGTGGCTGGGAGAGGTGGCCGAAACACCATATCCTTAACATACCCCCATAAGAAAAAATCGCAGGGGGTAAGATCAGGGCTTCTTGGAGGCCAGTGATGAAGTGCTCTGTCACGGGCTGCCTGGCGGCCGATCCATCGCCTCGGGTAGTTGACGTTCAGGTAGTTACGGACAGATAAGTGCCAATGTGGTGGCGCTCCATCCTGCTGAAATATGAATTGTTGTGCTTCTTGTTCGAGCTGAGGGAACAGCCAATTCTCTAACATCTCCAGATACTGTAGTCCAGTTACAGTAGCACCTTCGAAGAAAAAGGGACCAAAAACTTTATTGGCTGAAATGGCACAGAAAACGTTCACCTTAGGCGAGTCACGTTCATACTGAGTTGTTTCCCTCGGATTCTCAGTGCCCCATATACAGACATTGTGACGGTTGACTTTCCCGTTAGTGTGGAAAGTTGCTTCATCACTAAACACAATCTTTGAAACGAAAGATTCATCTGTTTCCATTTGAGCAAGGATAAAATCACAGAAATAGATTCTTTTAATCTTATCAGCTGCAGACAGTGCTTGAACCAATTTCAGACGATAAGGTTTCATAACTAACATTTTTCTTAGGACTCTCCATACAGTTGATTGTGGAATTTGCAGCTCTCTGCTAGCTCTGCGAGTCGATTTTCCTGGGCTGCGAACAAATGCTTGCTGGATGCGTGCTACATTTTCATCACTCGTTCTCGGCCGTCCAGAGCTTTTCCCTTTGCACAAACACCCATTCTCTGTAAACTGTTTATACCAACGTTTAATACACCACCTATCAGGAGGTTTAACACCATATTTCGTTCGAAATGCACGCTGAACAACTGTCGTCGATTCACTTCCGCCGTACTCAATAACACAAAAAGCTTTCTGTTGAGCGGTCGCCATCTTAGCATCAACTGACGCTGACGCCTAGTCAACAGCGCCTCAAGCGAACAAATGTACAACTAAATGAAACATTATAGCTCCCTTAATTCGCCGACAGATAGTGCTTAGCTCTGCCTTTTGTCGTTGCAGAGTTTTAAATTCCTAAAGTTGTGGTATTCTTTTTGTATCACCCTGTACAACAAGTGTCTGGCGCAGTTGTTAGATCGGTTACTGCTGCTACAATAACAGGTTATCAATATTTAAGTGAGTTTGAACGTGGTGTTATAGTCGGCGCACGAGCGATGGGACACAGCATCTCCGAGGTAGCGATGAAGTGGGGATTTTTCCGTACGATCATTTCGCGAGTGTTCTGTGAATATCAGGAATCCTTTAAAATATCAAATCTCCAACATCGTTGGGGCCGGAAAAAGATCCTGCACGAACGGGACCAACGACGACTGAAGACAATCGTTCAGCGTGACAAAATTGCAACCCTTTCGTAAATTGCTGCAGAGTTCAATGCTGGGCTATCAACAAGTGTCAGCGTGCAAACCATTCAATGAAACACCATCGATGTCTTTTGGAGCCGAAGGCCCGCTCGTGTACCCTTGATGTCTGCATCAGACAAAGCATTACGCCTCGCCTGGGCCCGTCAACACCAACATTGGACTGTTGATGACTGGAAACATGTTGCTTGGTTGGACGAGTCTCGTTTCAAATTGTATCGAGTGGATGGCCGTGTATGGGTATGGAGACAACCTCATGAATCTATGCACCCTGCATGTTAGCGGGGGACTGATAAAGCTGGTGGAGGCTCTCTAATGCTGTGAGGCGTGTGCAGCTGGAGTGATATAGGTCTCCTGATCCGTCTAGATATGACCCTGACAGGAGACACGTATGTAAGCAGCCTGTCTGATCACCTGCATCCATTCATGGCCATTGTGCATTCCGACTGACTTTGGCAATGCCAGCAGGACAATGCGACACCCCACATTCTGGCAATTCCAGCAGGACAATGCTACACCCCACACCTTCAGAATTGCTACAGAGTGGCTCCAGAAACACTCTTCTGAGTTTAAACACTTCCGCTGGCCACCAAACTACCCTGACAAGAACACTGTTGAGCATATTGGGGGTGCTTTGTAACTTGCTGTTCAAAAGAGATCTCCACCCCCTCGTACTCTTACGGATTTATGGACAGCCCTGCAGGATTCATGGTATCATTCCCTTCAGCACTACTTCAGACATTAGCCAACTCCTTGCAACGTCGTGTTGCATCACTTTTGCGTCCACACGAGGGTCCTACACGATATTAGGCAGGTGTACCAGTTTCCTTGGCTCTTCAGTGTAATTGATACGCCTCGAGAGGCTATGAATCCTCAAACATCAGTGCAGACGCATATTTACTTTCAGTCTCCAGTGGGAATTTAAAGTTATCAAGCAGTGAGGACATGGAGATGGGCTGCTGGTAAGTGGTAGCAATAGTGGAAATACCGGTCAGCTGAGGACAGAGCCGAAACAGTATACGCATTTGCAATTAGCACTGTGTCCGGGTGGCACAGTGGATAACTCAGCTGCCTGGTAAGCAGGAGATCCTAGGTTCGAGACCTAGTCTGACACACATTTTCACTCGTAGGCGCTCGTCCCAAAGTTCCCAATGCAGATGAAATCGTAAGTTCCTTACCTTTCCTTTTCTTTCTCTCCACTCCATCTTCAGTTTACTTAATATGTGAGCATTATTGCTCACTGCCTGCGTTCCCATTCATGCTTGATGCCTTTTCTTACGGCGATGGCATCTTCCAATACTATAACTCTTCATGTCATTCTGCCACAAACGTGCTACTGTGATTTCAGGAGCATGACAGTGAACTCAAGCTGATTTTTGGTCACGAAATTCGTCTGATCTGAACCTGATTCAACGCATCGATCGAAGACGCTAGTGGGCGCCAGCTGCAGGTCCGTAAACCACCCTAACCCCCCTACCCCCTCCCGTAATTTGCGGGAAGTGAGTTACCCTTGAGTCGGCATCTTGTGCGACCTTCCACCAAAAACCTACCAAGGACATATCGAGTCCATGCCATACACAGAATCTCTGCTGTATTGCTTCTCTACAGATAGACTAATAAAATATTAAGGTACTCATTATGTCTTCGCTCATCAGTATTGTTCCGTAACATAAGACTGTAGTTGTCATAATCGGCACCTATTAACGATCAAAGCTACTTTCGTGCGTTACAAAATTCAATTGTCCACTTTAACTTAGCGAAAACCGCTACAAGGTACACTACTGGCCATTAAAATTGCTACACCATGAAGATGACGAGCTGCTGACGCGAAATTTAACCGAAAGGAAGAAGATGCTTTGATATGCAAATAATTAGCTTTTCAGAGCATTCACACAAGCTTGGCGCCGGTGGCGACACCTACAACGTGCTGACATGAGGAACGTTTCCAGCCGATTTCTCATACACAGACAATAGTTGACCGGCGTCGCCTGGTGAAACGTTGTTGTGATGCCAATTGCAAGGAGGAGAAATGCGTACCATCGCGTTTCCTACTTTGATAAGTGTCGGATTGTAGCCTACCTCGATTGCGGTTTATCGTATCGCGACATTGCTGCTCGCGTTGGTCGAGATCCAACGACAGCAGAATATGGAATCGATGAGTTCAGGAGGGTAATACGGAACGCTGTGCTGGATCCCAACGGCCTCGTATCACTAGCAGTCGAGATGACAGGCATCTTATCCGCATGGCTGTAGCGGATCGTGCAGCCACGTCTCGAACCCTGAGTCAACAGATGGGGACGTTTGCAAGACAACACACTATCTGCACGAACAGTTCGACGACTTTTGCAGCGCCATGGACTATCAGCTCGGAGACCATGGCTGCGGTTACCCTTGACGCTGCATCACAGACAGGAGCCCTGGGTGCACGAATGGCAAAACGTCATTTTTTCAGATGAATCCAGGTTCCGTTTATTCCAGCATGATGGTCGCATCTGTGTTTGGCGACATCGCGGTGAACGCACATTGGAATCGTCTATTC
Source organism: Schistocerca serialis cubense (assembly GCF_023864345.2). NCBI lineage: Eukaryota > Metazoa > Arthropoda > Insecta > Orthoptera > Acrididae > Schistocerca > Schistocerca serialis. Next base: position 84,627,317 of record NC_064649.1, on the reverse strand, counting down.
GTCATCACCATGCTGGCGTATCACCCGGCGTGATGGTATGTGGTGCCATAGGTTAAACGTCTAGTCACCTCTTGTTCGCACTGACGGCACTTTGTGCACTTTGCATTTCAGATGTGTTACGACCGGTGGCTCTACCCTTCATTCGATCCCTGCGAAACCTTACATTTCAGCAGGATAATGCACGACCGCATGTTGCAGGTCCTGTGCGGGCCTTTCTGGATACAGAAAATGTTCGACTGCTGCCCTGGCCAGCACATTCTCCAGATCTCTAACTAATTGAAAACGTCTAGTCAATGGTGGCCGAGCAACTGGCTCGTCACAATACGCCAGTCACTACTCATGATGGACTGCAGTATCGTGTTGAAGCTGCATGGGCAGCTGTACCTGTACACGCCATCCAAACACTGTTTGTCACAAATCGTGCAACCCTTTTATGTATTGCATTGATCTCACATGTTAGGGAAAACGTACTGAAGTATAATATTCAAGACTGGTTGCTTCAGTGTTTCCTAAGAGACTCTCATAGGGTCTAAATTATAGATTGTTTAGATTTTTGCAATTTATGTAGCGTTCGCGTTCGTATTCCCCACGATTAAATTTACTACATACTGAATGTACCTAAATTCGCTTTGGATGGTCAGTTGTACGTAATTGCTGGTTATAAGTGGTAGCAGCCATGAATCAATTAGATAGTAGATGGAAACTTCAGAAAAACTTAGAAGCACAAAAACTGGCTGTTATGGTGGGATGCGTGGAAGAGGTTAAAAATAATTACCAATTTTAATAAACTTCAGTATCAACTGTTTTTTTTTTGTGTCGAATCCGAAGAATTATGGATCACACACACCAATTACTGATAACTTCTTATATCTGATAGTCTTTCTTTTTCGTTCTTCCTAAAACTTTTCCAGTATATCACTCTACTGTTTCCTCTGCTCCTCGCTTAAAATTCTTATTCATTTGTTTCTTTTGTTTCTTTTTTCTTTCTCTGGAAAACTCTCTATGTTCTTAATTTTGATTCCGAGCATTTCTCTGTCGCCTTCCAACAAAACATTCATTTAGTAGAGGTATTTCTGAGTTTGATTGATTAATTTACTTTTGTTGTTAAAGTAAGGGTACCTTTGTTTATTTTGTCTGTTTTGAGCCATTTGTTAAACATCCCAGATATAATTTACTAAAGTATAAATGATTATAAAAAATTCATTTTGTTATTTTTATATTTTAAAAGTTTTTATCAGAATACTATTAATGAAAAGGAAGAAAAATTTTGAAAAATATAAACAGGTTGGTCCATTGATAGTGACCGGGCCAAATATCTCAAGAAATAATCATCAAACGAAAAAACTACAAAGAACTCGTCTAGCTTGAAGGAGGAAACCAGATGGCGCTATTGTTGGCCCGCTAGATGGCGCTGCCATACGTCAAACGGATATCAACTGCATTTTTTTTTAACGGGAACCCACATTTTTTATTACACATTCGTGTAGTACGTAAAGAAATATAAATGTTTTAGTTGGACCACTTTTTTCACTTTGTGATAGATGGCGCTGTAATAGTCACAAACGTATAAGTACCTGGTATCACGTAACATTCCGCCAGTGCGGACGGTATTTGCTTCGTGATACATTACCCGTGTTAAAATGGACCGTTTACCAATTGCGGAAAACGTCGATATCGTGTTGATGTATGGCTATTGTGATCAGAATGCCCAATGGGCGTGAGATATGTATGCTGCTCGGTATCCTGGACGACATCATCCGAATGTCCGGACCGTTCGCCGGATAGTTATGTTATTTAAGGAAACAAGAAGTGTTCATCCGCATGTGAAACGTCAACCACGACCTGCAACAAAATATGATGCCCAAGTAGGTGTTTTAGCTGCTGTCGCGGCTAATCCCCACGTCAGTAGCAGACAAATTCCGCGAGAATCGGGAATCTCAAAGATGTCGGGGTTGAGAATGCTACATCAACATCGACTGCACCCGTACCACATTTCCATGCACCAGGAATTGCATGGCGACAACTTTGAACGTCGTGTACAGTTCTGCCACTGGGCACAAGAGAAATTACGGGACGATGACAGTTTTTTCGCAGGGGTTCTAATCAGCGACGAAGCGTCATTCACCAATAGCGGTAACGTAAACCGGCATAATATGCACTATTGGGCAACAGAAAATCCACGATGGCTTCGACAAGTGGAACATCAGCGACCTTGCCGGGTTAATGTATGGTGCGACATTATAGGAGGAAGGATAATTGGCCCCCATTTTATCGATGGCAATCTAAATGGTGCAATGTATGCTGATTTCCTACGTAATGTTCTACCGATGTTACTACAAGATGTTTCACTGCATGACAGAATGGCGATGTACTTCCAACATGATGGATGTCCAGCATATAGCTCGCGTGTGGTTGAAGCGGTATTGAATAGCATATTTCGTGACAGGTGGATTGGTCGTCGAAGCATCATACCATGGTCCGCACGTTCACCGGATCTGACGTCCCCGGATTTCTTTATGTGGGGAAAGACGATGTATATTTGCTATTGTGATCCACCGACAACGCCTGACAATATCCTTCACCGAATTGTCAATGCATGTGCGAACACTATGGAAGGCAAACTACTCGCTGTTGAGAGGAATGTCGTTACACGTACTGCCAAATGCATTGAGGTTGACGGACATCATTTTGAGCATTTATTGCATTAATGTGGTGTTTACAGGTAATCACGCTGTAACAGCATGGGTACCTTGAAATGATAAGTTCACAAAGGTACATGTATCACATTGGAACAACCGAAATAAAATGTTCAAACGTACGTACGTTCTGTATTTTAATTTAAAAAACCTACCTGTTACCAACTGTTCGTCTAAATTTGAAAGCTTATGTTTGTGACTATTACAGCGCCATCTAGCGGGCCAACCATAGCGCCATCTGGTTTCCCCCTTCAAGCTAAACAAATTTTGTTCTTTGTAGTTTTTTCGTTTGACGCTTCTTTCGTGAGATATTTGGCCCGGTCACGATCAATGGACCACCCTGTATTTCGTTTGTTCATGTGTTCAGTACGCAGTTTGTCCTTTCCGAGTCTTATTTCTTAGCGTGGTACGTATTTGGGCTGGACCGTTCCACGACCGAATTTTGGTGTGTCTGTACCAGCAGGGGACAGGGGGGGTGGGGGGGGGGGGGTGGAGGAGGGAGATGAGTAGCGTGTGAGGCTTTTATATCCCGCTTGCTTTTACGCATTCCTATGAGCAGCTTTAAGGTCTCTTAAGTGATACAACTGTGCTTTATCACATGTCAAAATCTAAATATCTTCTGACATGTATGCATGTCGTCGTCGTATCCTTGTCTCGGGTCTTATAATGCTGTTAACATCTTTAACGTGAATCACACCGAGTCACTAGTATTGTATACTGTGTACATGACAACTGCTAAAAATCACCAAAATATTGAACCATGTATTCTTCCTAACATACTGCACTGGCGCAATAATTTTAATATCCTGTCATTCCTGGCATTGCAATTTTAACGCACTTCTGTAATGTCCTACGGGTCATGTGGTCAGTCACTACAGAATATCCATTGATGAATATTTGACCATCCAAGGTTGAATGTTCTCAGTGTAGTACTACTTCGATGGAGCTGTAAATACCTTGTTCATGAGTTGTATCCCATGTTTTGTATAAGAGGAAGGCTTATTATGGTATTTTATTTGCTGTGGGCAAGACAAACAAGGTCAATATTTTGTGTGTGTGTGTGTGTGTGTGTGTGTGTGTGTGTGTGTATGTGTGTGTGTGTGTGTGTGTGTGACAGTGTTATGGCCATCAAGAATTAGCAGGAGAGGATCTTCTTTCGTAGCTTGGTCGTCATAATTAAGATTCGAAAGCAGTCTGTAAATAGATTTTCTTGAACCCACCCACGTGGAGCCGCTCTCATTAAAATGCCTAGCAGGTTTCTCATCGTGAAAATCATTAGTGGTGGGACAAAAGTTCCTCCCGGACTCATTCAACACTCAGCAGTAATGATAAGACCTGCTTCCCCTCTACTCCCCCTTTCACCCCACTCGATGGTATCTGAAGCAGCAACGCGGCGTGTGCCTCTGAGAACGGCGGTCAATCGAGGGAGCTAGCTTTATTCGATGGACAATCCTGACTCGTGCTAACTAATTATAACATTCGGCTGATTGGGATGTTCATCGAGCTCACGCTTCGGGAAACTAAATTCCTGAAAGCATGAGCGCAATAAAGCGGAAGTTGTTGAGCCAAAACACTTCTGTGGCGGCATATGAGATTGAGTACTTAACACTTTCTTTCACGCAGTGACAGAAAACGCCTTATGTCGTTTTTCATCATACTGACAAAGAATTACTTGGTGACCAACTGCGACTGTTTTCAGTACGTACATTATTTCCATGATAAAATGTTATTTTTTTGTGTAAGTTTCATGAAATCGCCGAATTTGATCTTGTAACTTTACCAATGAATGCATGTGGGATTCCATTTCTCTCACATGACTGCCATAACGAACACTGCGGATGAACTCATCTGAGCTCATAGAATATCGTTAGCATCACATACTTGACAAGTTTCTCTTCCTTATCATTAAATAGAATAGACCACTTTCAGATTCCTGTACTAACTTGATCGTTCGAGAGAGAAGTTCAGACCAAAAAGCGTTGGTATAGTGGTTTTAGTAGAATAAATTACTTTCACAAATTAGGAACAAAGAAATTAATGGAATTGTTGAGAAACCTTTTCGAAAGATGTTTAAATGGGGAAGATGTCCCAAATGATTTGAAAGTAGGATATATTTCAGTGATACATAAAAAAGGAGCGAAAGATGAGTGTAAAAATTATAGGGGAATAACAGTGACCAATACCTTCAGTAGATTATATGGAAGAATTATTAAATATTTGTTAGAACAAGAATACAAAGAAAAGGAGGCTGAAGAACAAGCAGGTTTTAGAGCTGGAAGATCAACAATTGATCATATCTTTTGTCTACAACAAATTATTGAACAAAAAATGGTTCGGGCACAACCTATTCATAGATATAGAAAAAGCCTATGATAGTGTGCCTTTATCCAGTTTATGGAAAGTTTTAATATCAATAGGAATAAATCCAAGAATAATTGAAGCAATTCAAAATTTATATAAAAATTCTATTTCAAAAATAAAAATTGGTAAATATCTATCACATGGATTCCAAGTCACAAAAGGATTACGTCAAGGATGTAGCATCTCACCTACATTGTATAAAATATATACAGAAGTAACTTTACAGAATTGGAAGAAAAAATGTCACGCTATGGGAATACCAATAAATGATAGAACAATATACTCGTTACAATTTGCAGATGACCAACTGATTATAGCCGAAGACTATGAGGACATAGAGTATATGACCAGAAAATTGATTCAAGAATATAAAAAATCAGGTCTAAATGTGAACATGAATAAAACAAAGTACATGGTAATTGGTGGAGTGAATGGAGACTTAATATTAGAAGAAGGGATGGGAACAATAACAGCTACTGAGGAATATAAATATTTAGGTGTGAAAATTACAAATGATGGGAAACAGGACAAAGAAATTAGATCAAGAATAAACTCTGGAAAGACGACAATCTCTTTATTGAATGGAATTCTCTGGGACAAACACATAACAACTGATAACAAAATAAGGATTTTTAAAACAATAGTTAGGAGCATTATTACGTATGGTTCAGAAGTGTGGACAACAAAATGGCAACTGAAATCAAAATTATTAGCCACAGAAATGGATTTCTGGAGACGTTCAGCAAGAATATCAAGACGAGAAAGAATAAGAAATGAAGTAATCAGAGACAAGATGAAATGTAAAAATTCAATTATTGATTTCATCGAGCACAAACAACTTAAATGGTATGGACACAACAGACGAATGGAACAGGAAAGGATACCAAAATGCATAATCGACTGGGTACCAATTGGAAGAAGAAAAAGGGGACGACCACCTGATACATGGATACAGGGAGTTCAGTCAGCAGTGAGGAAGAACAACATTCCTGGAGATTTATGGACAAATAGAGAAGAGTGGAGAACAATAATTAGTGACTTACTGTAATCTAGAATAGGTGCTGGAAAAATGTACTCACATTGTAAACCCAGAATAATAATAATTACTTTCACAGCATTTAGGGAGATGTGTCTTTTTACTGACAGAACCTGTAAAGCATTAATAATGACATTTTTATTCCAAATCTTCCTTTTTACGTTCTGGGAGTTACGTCGTTACGAGGCATACACAAATCCGATCAGAAGCTCCACAGGGATTGCAATTTGTGTTGTTTCCTATTAGAGGCACACACTGCAATCCTAAAATTTCTCATCTAACTCTAAACACACAGCACAAAATTAATACCTGATCGTAAAAATCGATAAGGATACGATGATGATAAAGTCCCATACTGTGTAACAAGGCGTAGGGGACGATGCGGGAGACCCGCACCGCCGTACTAGACAAGGGCCTAGCGGAGGTGGTTTGTCATTACCTTCCTCCGACCGAAACGGGGATGAATGACGATTGTGAAGACGACACAACAGCCAGTCATCTAAAGGCAGGTTAAAATTCCTGACCCCGCCGGGAATCGAACGCGGGACCCCATGCTCGGGAAGCGTCAACGCTACCGCGAGACCACGAACTGCGGGCGATAAGGATATAACATAAGAAAAGAAATGGCCGGTCATAAGAAGTGAATTGTAAATACTATAAATTTTAATTAATATTTTATAGAAACATAATACTTTTTTAATGATGTAAGGTATGCTTACTTTTTACCGATCTGTTTAATAATATACCTTCAAAAAATACGAAATAAAAGTTTGGCGTACTTCGTGTCAGATTAAGACCTTATGGCGCGACACATTCTCACTACTCGCCGAAAAAGTCATATCAAAACAACAGGTTTAGAAATTAACTCTCTCTTTCATAAATTTCTGCCGGTGCCCATGTCAGTAGCTCACTGGCTCATTGGCTGGCAGTCAGATGGAGCTGCTACCTAATAGAAGTACTTGTAGTTACCGTCATCTGCAATTCAGAGACTGGTTTGACGCATCTCTATATGCTAGTCTACCCTCTGCAAGTTTCCTCGAATGTAACTAGCTTAACCTACATCTATCTGACTCTGCTTACTGTATTCATCTCTTGGTCTCCTCTACAATTTTTACCTTCCTCTCTCCCTCCATTACCAAATTGATGATTCATTGATGCCTCAGTATGTATCTGGTCAACCGATACCTTCTTGAGTTAAGTTGTGCCACAAAGTTCTTTTCTTCCCAATTCTATTCAGTACCTCCCTATTAGTTACTCGATGTATCCATCTTATCTTCACCACCCTTCCACACCACACATTTTAAAAGCTTGTAGTCTCTTCACTTTCGTACTTGGATATTCTCCAGATTAATATCTCCAGAAGAGACGTCGTAACACATTTGTATAAAATGTTAACAAATTCCACTTTTTCATAAATGTATTCCTTGCTCTTGCGAGTCCACATTTTATACTCTCTCCATTTCGATCGCTAGTTATTTTTTCCCCACAAGCAACAAAACTCATCTACTATTTCCAGTATCAGTTTCTGTTTCTGTCTCGGCAACGCCCAATTTAATTCGACTACATTCCATTCTCCATGTTTTACCTTCGTTGGTCTTCATTTTATAACCTCTAGCTTAGACGCTATCTATTTTGTTGAACCGGCTCTTCCAAATTCTTTATCGACTCTTACAGAATTACTTAAACTACGTCACTAGCACACCTCAATCTTTCTATTACCCCCCCCCCCCCCCCTTATATTTTACTTCAATTCCCAAATTTTCTCCTTGATTTTATTCACTGCTTGCTCAGTCTACACATCTACACAATAAAGAACGTCGAGGATGAGCTACAAACCTTTCTCACTCCCTTATCCACTACTGCTACTGCTTCTCGTTCACGCCTTCGACTCACAACTACAGTATAGTTTCTGTAGAAGTTGTGGAAACTTTGATTTCTGCTACCTACAGAGTTTCGAAGACTGTACTCCAGCAAATTTTGTTCTAAATGTAGAAATGCTATAAATGTAGGTCCGAGTTTTTTCAACCTCCAATCTACAAAAAGTCGTACAGTCAGTACTGTCTCGCGTGTTCCTACATTTCTTCAGAACCCAGACTCATCTTCCCCGAGATCGGCTTCCACAGCTTTATTCATTCTGCTGTAAATGATTCGTAACAGTGCAGCAGCAGTAATAGCATCGAAGGAAACAAACACAGCGTGAGAACATGGCCGGAGCAAAAAAAAAAAAAACAAAATACGTGTCGCCTGGAACAGGATTCACTTTTCTCCTGCTGCTGCACCTCCAGACAGACCTAGAAGAATCACGAACGGTGTTGAGAACAGTTGTACACAGTTGCAGCAGACAGCTGTCCATGGCTGCACCTGCGAAAGTGGACAGAAACAGTGTGTCACATGCAGTGCACAGAGTTACAATTCCAATGTAGTTTCCTCCAAGTTCTGAAATGGTCGAAATTTCAAACTGCAGCAAACAACAATGCGAAATGCAGTGAAACGTCGTGAACTACTCTACGCAATGGCGGCTGCAACAATTTACACACTTCACTTCACACGCTGACGCAACAGTCAGACCTCATGCAACAGTCATCACAATAACAGCGGTACATTAGCGTTTGTTATGGTTGCGTCTGCTCATTGAAACCACGGTGCTGCGAGAATGTACTCTTCCGCAATCGTAAGCTACAGCGTCTTTGCTTACGCTCAATAGGCCCTAGTAGAATTACCGACGATGCAGTTCATGTGTTGACTTCCAAGGCCGGCAAATACCAAAATACCTTTTTTTTGTGTTCTCTGCTGTGTAGTCAAGTGCTCGAACATGAAGCTATATTAATAACGACTTATCCTGAAAAAAATGGAAATTTGCAGTAGGAATAGTGGAGATTGCTCTGAGCACTATAGGAGGTCATCAGTCCCCTAGAACTTAGAACTACTCAAACCTAACACATCATACACATCCATGCCCGAAGCAGGATTCGAACCTGTGACAGTAGCGGTCGCACGGTTCCAGACTGTAGCGCCTAGAAGCGCTCGGCCACCCCGGCCGACAATAGTGGAGATAACAGCAGTTTTGGCGAAGAGTTCTCGGGCTTCCAGCCGGGTGGCGGTGTCTTCAAACTGCGACGTTTCGACGAGTGACATACTCATCATCTTCTGGCGAAGTGCCGAGACTTTGCGGATGCCGGTCCCTTTATACATGCGGTGTGCCCCCCACCACCTGGCCGCGGGAGGCTGGGTCCAGAGGTGCCGGCGGGCTGGGTGGAGGGGGAAGCGGGTGCGCCGTTCGTGTCTCCGTCAGAGCATTCTGATCGCGTCTCATGAGCTGAACGGTTCTTGTTGCGTTCCCGGCGTATCGCGGCTAATGCAGGATTCCAGGCTGCGCTCAGTTGATAGCTTTCGTCCCTGCTCACAAGATTCTCGTGGACCCGTATCTCTATTGATTCCTCAATGACGCCATCCCAACAGCTCCCGGCTCGGCACAGCACCCCGGCGTTTTCGTAATCAAAGGTGTGGCTTTCCCCGATGCCATGCTCAGCTATAGCAGACTTCTCCATCCGTCCAAGTCGAACATGCCTGATGTGTTCCTCGCACCCCTCAGAGATGCAGCGCTGCGCCCGACCGATGCACTGCACACCACACGCGCAGGCAACGCCGCATATACCAGGTGTGCTCAGCCTGAGTGGGTCCCCAGCTGAGCCCAGCAGCCCTCCCGTCCTCGGCGGTGGTCGGAAGACGGCATTTACGCTTGCTTCTCCCACCCGCACCCGCTTCCCCCTCCACCCCGCCCGCCGGCTCCTCTGGACCCAGCCTCCCGCGGCCAGGTGGTGGGGGGCACACCGCAGGTATAAAGCGACCTGCATCCGCAAAGTCTCGGCACTTCGCCAGAAGATGATGAGTATGTCACTCGTCGAAACGTCGCAGTTTGAAGACACCGCCACCCGGCTGGAAGCCCGAGAACTCTTCGCCAGCTGTATACGCTGGGAAAGCATACATTCACAACAGCAGTTTTATTCGGCATTTACTATCGATAAGAGAGAGGTAATACCATTTGCAGCGCATTTCGTCATCCAAGGTGTCATGATGGAGACAGTGGAAGGAAGGATATTTGGCTCGCTTTACCGCTAACATCGCCAAATCCAATAGTCAACATGCCGATCCCATAGAGATAAAGGATAAAGGCCAGGAGAAGAAAGAAGAAAGAAGAAGACGTGCCAATTGTTTGGCTGAAATTGGAGAGACATACATGTGAGGAATGTGGAGTATGATTTGATATATTTTGAGTCAAGATTTGATTTTATGGTTGATATAAATTGGAATATAATCTAACTTGTACGTTACCTATTGTCGTTATACACTACTGGCCATTAAAATTGCTACTCCACGAAGATGATGTGTTACAGATGCGAAATTTAACCGACAGGAAGAAGATGCTGTGATATGCAAATGATTAGCTTTTCAGAGCATTCACACAAGGTTGGCGCCGGTGGCGACACCTACAACTTGCTGACATGAGGAACGTTTCCAACCGATTTCTCATACACAAACAGCAGGTGACCGGCGTTGCCTGGTGAAACGTTGTTGTGATGCCTCGTGTAAGCAGGAGAAGTGCGTACCATCACGTTTCCGACTTTGATAAAGGTCGGATTGTAGCCTATCGCAACTGCGGTTTATCGTATCGCGATATTGCTCCTCGCGTTGGTCGAGATCCAATGACTGTTAGCAGAATATGGAACCGGTGGGTTCAGGAGGATAATACGGAACTCCGTGCTGGATCACAACGTCCTCTTATCACTAGCAGTCGAGATGATAGGCATCTTATCCGCATGGCTGTAACGGATCGTGCAGCCACGTCTCGATCCATGAGTCAACAGATGGGGACGTTTGCAAGACATCAAGTGTTGTGGTTGGCAGGAGAACCAACACCGTGTTACTAGAGGAAGCCGAAAGGCACGCGTTTTAGCTCACGCAGGCTGGTGTGAGGTCTGGAACAGGACAAGGAAATTAGAATTTAGAAAAAACGGACGTAGCTGGTGGAATACTTAACTTTAATCCATTAATGGTGAACGTCGCTCTGGACGGTACATTATTCACAGTGTCAATAGTAACTGGTAGTGGCACCTTGCTAGGTCGTAGCAAATGACGTAGCTGAAGGCTATGCTAACTATCGTCTCGGCAATTGAGAGCATATTTTGTCAATGAACCATCGCTAGCAAAGTCGGTTGTACAACTGGGGCGAGTGCTAGGAAGTCTCTCTAGACCTGCCGTGTGGCGGCGCTCGGTCTGCAATCACTGATACTAACGGACCGCGGCCGATTTAAAGGCTACCACATAGCAAGTGTGGTGTCTGGCGGTGACACCACATCAACCATCTGCATAAACAGTGCGACGACGTTTGCAGCAGCACAGACTATCAGCTGCGAGACCATGGCTGCGGTTACCCTTGACGCTGCATTACAGACAGGAGCGCCTGCGATGGTGTACTCAGCGACGAACCTGGGTGCACGAATGGTAAAACATCATTTTTTCGGATGAATCCAGGTTCTGTTTACAGCATCATGATGGTCGCATCCGTGTTTGGCGACATCGCGGTGAACGCACATTGGAAGCGTGTATTCGTCATCGCCATACTGGGGTATCACCTGGCGTCATGGTACGGGGTGTCACTGGTTACTCGTCTCGGTCATCTCTTGTTCGCATTGACGGCACTTTTAACGGTGTACGTTACATTTGAGATGTGTTACGACCCGTGGCTTTACCCTTCATTCGAATCCCTACATTTCAGCAGGATAATGCACGAACGCATGTTGCAGGTCCTGTGCGGGCCTTTCTGGATACAGAAAATCTTCGACTGCTGCCCTGGCCAGCACATTCTCCAGATCTCTCACGAATTGAAAACGTCTGGTCAACGGTGGCCGAGCAACTGGCTCGTCACAATACGCCAGTCACTACTCTTGATGAACTGTGGTATCGTGTTGAAGCTACATGGGCAGCTGTACCTGTACACGCCATCCAAGCTCTGTTTGACTCAATGCCCAGGCGTATCAAGGCCGTTATTACGGCCAGAGGTAGTTGTTCTGGTTACTGATTTCTCAGGATCTATGCACCCAAATTGCGTGAAAATGCAATCACATGTCAGTTCCACTATAATATATTTGTCCAATGACTACCCGTTTATCATCTGCATTTCTTGTTGGTATAGCAATTTTAGTGGCCAGGTCCGCAGCTCGTGGTCGTGCGGTAGCGTTCTCGCTTCCCACGCGCGGGTTCCCGGGTTCGATTCCCGGCGGGGTCAGGGATTTTCTCTGCCTCGTGATGACTGGGTGTTCTGTGATGTCCTTAGGTTAGTTAGGTTTAAGTAGTTCTAAGTTCTAGGGGACTGATGCCCATTGATGTTAAGTCCCATAGTGCTGAGAGCCATTTGAACCATTTTTAGTGGCCAGTAGTGTAACTTGTACGTTAGCTACTGTCGTTATACTTATGGACGTGAATTATTAACAAAAGTACACTGAGGGAAAAAAATCGCAACCCCCAAGGAGGAACTGTGCGACATAAACCTAGGTTGGCAGGCGTGTTTCCACATCTGAGACATGATGGCTCTTCATATTTTGCGCCGGTCACATAAGATTGGTGTTAGTAGCTAAACAAGGAGACTGCGCATCGTGTTTTTGCTTTATATACACGCTGTAACGATCAGAAGCGTTAGTTACCTTTGCGACAGTACGTGGTGAGCTGGGGGTTAGTCAAGAATGCCTCTAAGGCGACGAAGTAATCATTATCAATCCGTCACTGAGTTTGAACGAGATCGTGTAATAGGGCTACGAGAAGCTGGATTTCCCTTCTGCGTTATTGCAGGAAGACTTGGCAGGATGTACATGATTGTTGGCAGCGGTGGCCACGACAATTTACTGTCGCAAGAAAATGGGGTTCCAGACTGCCATGTGGCACTACCGAGAGGGACGACTATCGCGTTCGACTCATGGCTATGGAGCATCATACTGCAGCAATTTCGGCAGAAATTGGCACAACGAACGACGATCTACTGCAAATATGTTACTTCAAGGACAGGTCAGAGCAAGATGTCCTGTAGCGTTTGTAACGCCGGAAATGCATCTCCTCCTATTTCCATCTATTGTACTATAATTTTTTTCCTTGTTTTGTTACCTCAAGATATGACATTTCTGTGTCTTTATATATTGTAATTATTTTACTATGTGTGTGTATATATATATATATATATATATATATATTGTAATTATTTTACTATGTATATATATATATATATATATATATATATATATATATATATACATAGTAAAATAATTACAATATATATATATATATATATATATTTATGCATTTATGTCGATGTATAATTGGTTTGTTTTGTAAATATTATTTGTATTTTTACGCTGGGTCTTACCTAGGGAAAACTATGCTATCGAACGAATACATCGATAGGTTGTGTGGAGAACCAGAGTGTTTAGGATCTTTGCAGGTCCACTTTGAACAGTTGACTTACATTTCAGTTTTGTTACGACCCGTGGCTCTACCCTTCATTCGATCCCTGCGAAATCCTACATTTCAGCAGGATAATGCACGTCCGCATGTTGCAGATCCTGTATGGGCCTTTGCGGATACAGAAAATCTTCGACTGCAGCCCTGGCCAGCACATTCTCCAGATCTCTCACCAATTCAAAACGTCTGGTCAATGGTGGCCGCGCAACTGCCGCGTGGAGCGCGGGTAGAGCAGACAGAGTCTGGCTCGAGTAGGGCAGTGGAGCAGGTGTGTCGTGTGACGCTCCCGCGAGTTGCCGCGCTTTCGGGGTTTGGAGCATGTAATTGCGCTCGACTTGATATGATAGTTTCTGACACGCTGTCGCGGACGGGAAGCATTAGCTGGTGCACATCGAGAGCCCGTTTGGCCTGGTGACCATGTCGAGAAGAAGGCACGCCAACATCCAGCTTCTGCAACTTCTGCAACAGCGACGGCCGACAATGACTGTCGCCACCTCCTCGATCGACGGCTTCAAACATTCAATCAACCAACAAGGAAGACTGGAAGCACATAAAGTGTAGTGGACTGGCAAGAGAGCCAATCCACTAGGAGGAAGCCGAAAGGCACGCGATTAAGCTCACGCAGGCTGGCGTGAGGTCTGGAACCGGACAAGGTATTTATAGTAGCAAAGAACGTACGTAACTACTAGAATACTTAACTTTAATTCATAATTGGTGAACATCGCTCTTGACGGTACATGTTTTATAGCATCAATAGTAACTGGTAATGGCGCCTTGCTAGGTCGTAGCAAATGACGTAGCTGAAGGCTATGCTAAACTATCGTCTCGGCAAATGAGAGCGTAATTTGTCAGTGAACCATCGCTAGCAAAGTCGGCTATACAACTGGGCGAGTGCTAGGAAGTCTCTCTAGACCTGCCGTGTGGCGGCGCTCGGTCTGCGATCACTGATAGTGGCGACACGCGGGTCCGACGTATACTAACGGACCGCGGCCGATTTAAAGGCTACCACCTAGCAAGTGTGGTGTCTGACGGTGACACCACATAAAGTTTTAGAACTGTATGGCAGACCTCAGTTTTTAAAACTGTTGCATCACAAAATTACAGCAACTTAGCTTGAACCTTTGTTGCTCATTGTCCCAATTGCATTACCAAGCAGGGTTCCTTCTTTTCCGAAATGAACCCGAGTGTCGTTGAAATTCAGACGCCAGCATTAAAGTAATATCATTCCATTTTACTGCTTTAATTTCAAAGTTCAGTTAAGGTATTCATAGCTGGCTACAATATTTAGATTACACAAGCACAAATTAAGAATGCGAATTTTGTTAGCATATTTTAGCTTACCTGTGACTGCAGCTCAGCTTGTTACGTACTAAATTTTACTATTGTTAATTGCTCAGAATCATTTAATTCAAGTTCAAAGTTAAATCTCTTATTTCTAAATTGCGTAGATTCAAGTAGCTTTTGAGATGATTGTTGAGGTAGCCCAAGACTAACCGTATTTTACTGAATTTCGATGTGCTTCAGAAACAAAGCTCACTATTAATTTCAGTCACTAAATTAACTTTCAATTTTCCGGTTTTATTAATTCTTTTGCTAAATTAAGTCAGAGTGTAGCGAAATTTATTACTTCTGACAAACTTTCAGTTTTCACACTACACGTGTCAACCTTCAGTTGCTACGCTTCTAGTGCTAATTATATGTGTAATAACCTTTCTTTTTCAGTTACTGTAGTAATTGCCCATAGGACTGGCGACCGTAATTTTCCCCAAATCTCAAATATCTAATTACCACTAGTTAATTGTTAACGTAACGGCCGCACATTTACTTTCTTTATTAACTTTACCCCTTTTCAAAATTAATTTCCACCAGTTTCAATGGCATTTTTCCTTTCATTTACATGTAACCCTTTCCTCCCCCTTTACCGACAGATTAGCTTCGGTGACGATTGCTTTTCCCAAATTTCCATTAGGTACACGCGGTTTAATTTTTCACTGTCATTAAGGTCGATAAGTGAGGGGGGAGGTTACACGTTCATTCCAGTGATCCCAAAGCACCGCTATTTGCGACTTCAGTGGTATCAAGAGATCTCACTGGAGGGCAGGATGGAGGTGGTTGTGTTTTCGGATGAAAGCTGGTTCTGCCTCAGTGCAGTGATGGCCGAGTTGGTTAGGGGGCTAATTGAGGGAGTGCAACCAACCTGTCTACGGGCAAGAGAGACTGGACATACATCTGGGGCTATAGTCTGAGGTGCGATTTCGTATGTCATCAGGAAAGCTGCCGTGGTTACCTAATGAAAAAAATGGAACACGTTCAGCGGTCCTTACGATGTTGCGTGGCTACCAGCTTCGGTGCTTCAGTGCTTCTAACTGACGATGAGAGTGTTATCTCCAATCGACAGTAGTCAACATCTATGAACTGTAGCTGTAACAACGGTGTTGTGTATTCAACCGTAAACTACCTAAACGGGTAGGCATACAATAAATAACATACACTACTGGCCATTAAAATTGCTACACCAAGCAGGAATGCAGATGATAAACGGGTATTCATTGGACAAATGTATTATACTAGAACTGACATGTGATTTAATTTTCACGCAATTTGGGTGCATAGATCCTGAGAAATCAGAACCCAGAACAACCACCTCTGGCCGTAATAACGGCCTTGATACGCCTGGGCATTGAGTCAAACAGAGCTTGGATGGCGTGTACAGGTACAGCTGCCCACGCAGCTTCAACACGATACCACAGTTCATCAAGAGTAGTGAGTAGCGTATTGTGACGAGCCTGTTTCTCGGCAACCATTGACCAGAAGTTTTGAATTGGTGAGACATCTGGAGAATGTGCTGGCCAGGGTAGCAGTCGAACATTTTCTGTATCCAGAAAGGCCCATACAGGACCTGCAACATTCGGTCGTGCATTATCCTGCTGAAATGTAGGGTTTCGCAGGGACCGAATGATGGGTAGAGCCACCAGTCGTAACACATCTCAGATGTAAAGTACACTGTTCAAAATGCCGTCAGTGCGAACAAGAGGTGACCGACACGTGTAACCAATGGCACCCCATCCCATCTCGCCGGGTGATACGCCAGTATGGTGACGACGAATAAACGCTTCCAATGTGCGTTCACCGCAATGTCGCCAAACACGGATGCGACCATCATGTTGCTGTAAACAGAACCGGGATTCATCTGAAAAAATGACGTTTTGCCATTCTTGCACCCAGGTTCGTCGTTGAGTACACCATCGCAGGCGCTCCTGTCTGTGATGCAGCGACAAGGGTAACCGCAGCCACGGTCTCCGAGCTGATAGTCCATGCTGCTGCAAACGTCGTCGAACTGTTCGTGCAGACGATTGTTGTCTTGCAAACGTCCCCATCTATTGACTCAGTGACCGAGACGTGGCTGCACGATCCGTTACAGCTATGCGGATAAGGTGCCCGTCATCTCGACTGCTAGTGATACGAGGCCGTAGGGATCTGACACGGCGTTCCGTATTACCCTCCTGAACCCATCGATTCGATATTCTGCTAAGAGTCATTGGATCTCGACCAACGCGAGCAGCAATGTCGCGATAATATAAATCGCAATCGCGATTGGCTACAATCCCACCTTTATCTAAGTCGTAAACGTGATGGTACGCATTTTTCCTCCTTACACGAGGCATCACAATACCGTTTCACCAGGCAACGCCGGTCAACTGCTGTTTGTGTATGAGAAATCGGTTGGAAACTTTCCTCATGTCAGCACATTGTAGGTGTCTCCACCGGCGCCAACCTGTGTGAATGCTCTGAAAAGCTAATCATTTGCATATCACAGCATCTCCTTCCTGTCGGTTAAATTTCGCGTCTGTAGCACGCCATCTGCGTGGTGTAGCAATTTTAACGGCAAGTAGTGTAGGAAGTACGGATGTAAGCGTTCAATTTTTTTTGACATAGGTGAACGACTCTCAGACTCCCAATAAGAAGGGTGGACATACAAAAACTGTCGTGGTTATCCCACGCACCTTGACTGCAAATTCGTAGTCAGTCTGATGATTCGACCTGTTGTGCTGCCATCATGAAAAGCATTCCACAGGGCGTTTTCCAACAGGATACCACTCGCCCAAGATTACCAATTGTCACGTGTTGCCTTGATCTGCTCAATCAACAGCTCTGGCTCCAAACGACCCCAAATGGGACATGATTGGACATGAACTGCTTCGTCATCCACAGACTGCATTAACCAATCCTGTATTGACCGAGCAAGTGAAACAGGCATGGTACTCCCTTGCACAAACTGGCACCAGGCAGCTGTAAAACACAATGATGCACGTTTGCATATTTGTGTTGAACATATTGGCGGTTACACCAGTTATTAATGTGTCAATAGTTCACATTTGCAACTGCTTATTTCGCGTTTACATTAACCAGTGATCTTGCTGTGATAATCACTGAAATATCTAACCTAGACAAAAGTATATCCAAAAGTTCATTAGTGTACATTAATTACTTTTTGCTGTTGTGATTTTTTTCGGTCGTGGTACGTTAATGTAAATAATTACTATTATAGCTGTAACAATCAGACAGCTCTTTCTTCTTTGTGGCAGTTGTTGCTAAACAAATATTACGTGTTTTTAAGTGAGACGTGTTTGTTAAGTAAGTACCGTTTTGAAATTAAAAAAAAGACATGCTAAGATAAAAATTTTATTTTTACATGAAAGCCTGTACCTTAATCTACTTTTCTACATAATTTCCGTCAATATCGAGGCACTTGTCATTACGTTGTACCAGTTTTTGAATACCCTCGTCATAGAAGTCTGCCGCCCGACTTGTTAACCACTGCATCACCACTGTTTTGACTTCGTCATCGTCTTGAAGACGCTGACCGCCCAGGTGTTTCTTCAAGAGCAGGAACAGATGGTAGTCACTGGGTACAAGATCGGGGCTGTACGGAGGATGATCTACAGTTTCCCATCGAAAAGATGTGATGAAATCTTTGGTCTGATTCGCCACATGCGGACGGGCATATTCTTGCAGCAAAACGATGCCCTTGCTCAACTTGCCACGTCTTCTGTATTGAACGGCGCAGATTGTGCAATGTCTTACAGTAAACTGCTGCAATGATTGTCTCATTACGAGGCAGAAATTCCACGAGCAATACTCCTTTTCTGTCCCAAAAAACTGTGCACATGATTTTCCGGGCAGAAATTGTTTGCTTAAACTTCACTTTTCTGGGTGAATCTGAATGCCGCCATTCCATGGACTGTTGCTTTAATTCTGGTGTGACGTAGGCCACTTATGTTTCATCTTCAAGAAACACCTGGGCGGTCAGCGTCTTCAAGACGATGACGAAGTCAAAACAGTGGTGATGCAGTGTTTAACAAGTCAGGCGGCAGACTTCTCTGAGGAGTGTATTCAAAAAATGGTACAAAGTTATGACAAGTGCCTCAATATTGACGGATATTATGTAGAAAACTAGATTAAGGTACAGGCATTCATGTAAAAATAAAATTATTGACATATCTTATCACGTCTTTTTTTAATTTCAAAAGCGTACTTACTTAAAAAAAACACGCCTTATATCATTTTAATTTTTTCAGGCTCTTATTTATAACTGAATTTCGTTCACATTAGTCATACAAGTAACATGGGGCAACTGAGGAAAACAGAAACGTCCAAGTAGTAGATTTTTCGTAATTTACTGTGTTTTCATTACAAATTGTCTGTAACAAACCTTGCCGCGCGGGATTAGCCGAGCGGTCGGGGGCGCTGCAGTCATGGACTGTGCGGCTGGTCCTGGCGGAGGTTCGAGTCCTCCCTCGGAAATGGGTGTGTGTGTTTGCCTTAGGATAATTTAGGTTGAGTAATGTGTAAGCTTAGGGACTGATGACCTTGGCAGTTAAGTCCCATACGATTTCACACACATTTGAACATTTTTTTTATAACAAACCTTCCTATTTTTGGACTAGCAAAAGTTGATTTCCGGGTTGGGTTCAAATGGTTCAAATGGCTCCGACCACTATGGGACTTAACTTTTAAGGTCATCAGGCCTTTAGAACTTAGAACTACTTGAACCTAACTAACCTAAGGACATCACACACATAGATGCCCGAGGCAGGAATCGAACCTGCGACCGGCCGGCGGTAGTGGTCGAGCGGTTCTAGGCGCTACAGTCCGGAACCGCACGACCGCTGCGGTCGCAGGTTCGAATCCTGCCTCGGGCACGGATGTGTGTGATGTCCTTAGGTTAGTTAGGTTTAAGTAGTTCTAAGTTGTAGGGGAGTGGTGACCTCAGATGTTAAGTCCCATAGCGCTCAGAGCCATTTTTTTTTAACCTGCGACCGTAGCGGTCGCGCGGTTCCAGACTGTAGCGCCTAGAACCGCTCGGCCACCCCGGCGGGCCCAGGTTGGGGTTTCATATAAATCGAGTGAAGCTTTTATCGCTATCAAACGAATGCAAAGTATTCCGTTGCAATGGCTGTAGGTCGTAAGTACGGCATGAATGATAATCTTTGGGGGGATCTGGAGAGTAAATTGGAGTGAATGAAGTGCACGTTGTTGTACTTTGCTGTGTGTTGATCAAGAAGTAGCTGTAAGGGTATTGGTTACTTCTGGAACAGAGAGAGTTGGTTCTTGGGTTGGGGTATCGTATAATTGAATCCTTTTACGGCCACCTACCGAACGCCAAGCGTTGCATTTCAGGGCCTGTAGATCGTGTAACGTACGCTTGCGGAAGGGTACTCGAGGTAGCTGCGCAGTGCGTGGCGCCGCAGGCGGGCTTGGCGGCTGGCGCGCTGTGTGGCTGGCGAACTACTCACTTGTTGTAGAGGACAATGTCTGGCCGCCAGATGTGGTCCGAGGGCACGTGCAGCATGTGGACGCCGCCGTACTCCTTGGGCTCCCACCGCAGCTTGTAGTCGTACCACGACTGCCAACACACAGAGCAGTCGAGACAGGCGCGTCAGGACTGTCACAGAGACTGGAGACGGCGGGGTGCTGGGCTGGGGGGGAGTGGGGGGGGGGGGGGGGACGCTACTGGGGCAGGGGAGGGAGCGGCAGGGAATACACAAAATAAGGAAAGCAGTACAACGCACTTCCCGAAACTACCTCACAAAATCGACATCAAAGACTTGAAAATGGTAGGCGTGTGGAGTGTCCAGTATACAGGGTGGTCCATTGATAGTGACCGGGCCAAATATCTCACGAAAAAACAACAAAGAACGAAACTCGTCTAGCTTGAAGGGGGGAACCAGATGGCGCTATGCTTGGCCCGCTAGATGACGCTGCCTTAGGTCAAACGGATATCAACTGCGTTTTTTTAAAAATAGGAACCCCCCATTTTTTATAACATACTCGTGTAGCTGAGTGGTCAGCGCGACGGACTGTCAATCATAAGGGCCCGGGTTCGATTCACGGATGGGTAGGAGATTTTTCTCCGCTCAGAGACTGGGTGTTGTCCTAATCATCATCATTTCATCCCCATCGACGTGCAGGTCGCCGAAGTGGCGTCAAATCAAAATACTTGCACCAAGCGAACGGTCTACCCGACGGGAGGCCCTCGCCACACGACATTATTATTTATTCCGCCAGTGCGGACGGTATTTGCTTCGTGATACGTTACCCGTGTTAAAATCGACCGTTTACCAATGGCGGAAAAGGTCGATATCGTGTTGATGTATGGCAATTGTGATCAAAATGCCCAACGGGCGTATGCTATGTATGCTGCTCGGTATCCTAGACGACATCATCCAAGTGTCCGGACCGTTCGCCTGATAGTTACCTTATTTAAGGAAACAGGAAGTGTTCACCCACATGTGAAACGTCAACCACGACCTGCAACAAATGATGATGCCCCAGTAGGTGTTTTAGCTGCTGTCGCCGCTAATCCGCACATCAATACCACACAAATTGCTCGAGAATCGGGAATCTCAAATACGTCGGTGTTGAAAATGCTACATCAACATCGATTGCACCCGTACGATATTTCTATGCACCACGAATTGCATGGCGACGACTTTGAACGTCGTGTACAGTTCTGCCACTGCGCATAAGAGAAATTACGGGACGATGACAAATTTTTTGTACGCGTTCTATTTAGCGACGAAGCGTCATTCACCAACAGCGGTAACGTAAACCGGCATAATATGTACTATAGGGCAACAGAAAATCCACTATGGCTACGACGAGTGGAACATCACCGACCTTGGCGGGTTAATGTATGGTGCGGCATTTTGGGAGGAAGGAAATTGGCCCCCATTTTACCAATGGCAATCTAAATGGTGCAATGTATGCTGATTTACTACGTAATGTTCTACCGATGTTACTACAAGATGTTTCAATGCATGACAGAATGGCGATGTACTTCCAACATGATGGATGTCCGGCACATAGCTCGCATGCGGTTGAAGCGGTATTGAATAGCATATTTCATGACAGGTGGATTGGTCGTGGAAGCACCATACCATGGCCCGCACGTTCACCGGATCTGATGTCCTCGGATTTCTTTCTGTGCGGAAAGTTGAAGGATATTTGCTATCGTGATCCACGCCTGACGACATGCCTCAGCGCATTGTGAATGCATGTGTGAACATTATGGAAGGCGAACTACTCGCTGTTGAGAGGAATGTCGTTACACATATTGCCAAATGCATTCAGGTTGATAGACATCATTTTGCGCATTTGTTGCATTAATGTGGTATTTACAGGTAATCACAGTGTAACAGCATGCTTTCTCACAAATTATATGTTGTGTCTAGACAAGACAGCCTAGACACAATGAGAGGAAGCCGAAAGGCACGCGCTAAGCTAAAGCTGGATGGCGAGAGGTCTGAAACAGGATACGTAATGAATGCTATAAAGAAAAGTACGTAGCTTCTGGAATACTTAACTTTAATCCATCCTTTTGGTACATCTGGAGATTGTGGCGATACAAGTGAGACTCTTTAGATACATGCAATGTTACTAATGGCGCCTTGCTAGGTCGTAGCCATTGACTTAGCTGAAGGCTATTCTAACTATCTGCTCTGCAAATGAGCGAGGCTTCGTTAGTGTGCATCGCTAGCTACGTCGTCCGTACAACTGGGGCGAGTGCTAGTCCGTATCTCGAGACCTGCCTTGTGGTGGCGCTCGGTCTGCGATCACACAGTGGCGACACGCGGGTCCGACATGTACTAATGGACCGCGGCCGATTTAAAACTACCACCTAGCAAGTGTGGTGTCTGGCGGTGACACCACATTATAAGTCCATAAAGGTGCATGTATCGCATTGGAACAACCGAAATGAAATGTACAATCGTACCTACGTTATGTACTTCAATTTAAAAAACCTACATGTTACCAACTGTTCGTCTAAAATTGTGAGCGATATGTTTGTGACTATTACAGCGCCATCTGTCACAAAGTTAAAAAAGTGGACCAACTAAAGCATTCATATTTCTTTACGTACTACACGTTGATGTATTAAAAAATGGGGTTCCTATTTAAAAAAAGAAAAAAAAGAAAAAAACCAGTTGATATCCGTTTGACCTATGGCAGCACCATCTAGCGGGCCAACCAAAGCGCCATCTGGTTCCCCCCTTCAAGGTAGACAAGTTTCGTTCTTTGTAGTTTTTTCGTTTGACGCTTATTTCGTGAGATATTTGGCCCGGTCACGATCAATGGACCACCCTGTGGAGACGTTGGTAGTAAAAATCTAGGAGTTCATCACAACTTACTTCAAATTTTTACACGATGCACTAATAAACATTTGGACAGACATAGGCTACATATTTCTAATATATATAATATTGTAATATATAGACACACACACATATGATGTGTAAAGGGGCGTAGATCTCGTAAAGTTCTTGACTGCTTAATTCTAAGTTTTCACGATCTGCAATAACATCATGATTATGTAGTGCATTAACAACCTTTTTTTCACGAAACTCAAAAATTGTCTAAGGTTTCGGGACTGCAACCGGATGATGTTGACTTCCTGCCGCGATATTTTGGCTGGCAACTGTTCAGCCATTTTCAGGTAAGTGTCTGCCACTGGAGAATGTTAGTTCACGGTGCCGGCTCTACAGCAAAAATTGGCGTGGAGGCGCTTGCGCGTTGGTGGCCGTCACAGGGGCACCCTCTATCGAAATCCGCGCCCTTTGCAAACATTGTTCCATCTGTAGCGCGCAGACGCATGCGGAAAGGGGAAACTGCGGGTCCATCCTCTGTCGGAACACGCGCTCGCAGCGCTAAAAAAAGAATTATGTCGCCAGACGTGTCATTATGAATAAAATATTTTCTCTAAAAGGAAATTAAAGAGATCACCGGATCCCAAGCCTTGGCCAGCTGAAAGCCGCCATCATTATTTATGTTTGTGCTAGCCGTATGTCCACAGATTCTTTAATTAACGAATCCAAATAGGATCTCGCCGGGGCCACGATTTTGGTGGCAGAATATTACACAGCGTGTCCTGTGGTAATACAATGCTCAGCTACGGTCGACTTACTGGACTGCGAAAGTAGAGTGTGGCGCTCACGTTTTACGCACCTGCCATGTACTGTGCGTATCGTCTGACCTATGTAAGCTTTGTCCCACTGGCGAGGCATTTTATAATTCCGGCCTTCCACAGTCCCAGATCATCCTTTCGCGCACCGATAAGAGCTCTGATATTCACCGGTGGCCGGAAGATTTGCTTTAATTTTATATTTCCTTAGCGTCCTGTCTACGTTAGACGAGAGCCTCCCGATGTATGGAATAAAAATAAATGTGCGGACGAATATAGGCTACATATTTTTAAGACATATGTTAAATCGCATATAAAGGGGAATCGTTGTTTGGAAAAATCTCCAGACCCGGCCGCGGTGGTCTAGCGGTTCTAGGCGCTCAGTCCGGAACCGCGCGACTGCTACGGTCGCAGGTTCGAATCCTGCCTCGGGCATGGATGTGTGTGATGTCCTTAGGTTAGTTAGGTTTAAGTAGTTCTAAGTTCTAGGGGACTGATGACCACAGATGTTGAGTCCCATAGTGCTCAGAGCCATTTGAACCAAAAATCTCCAGAATTTATTAATCCATTTACGTCACGATTTTACATGATACTCTAATAAACATTTGGGCAGACACAGGATATAACACTCAGGTACCTTCATTCGTTAAAATTAAACTATGCTTTGAGCCTTTATCCACAAGAGTTGATAAACGAACATACTGGAAAGACGTATTGTCCCGGAGCTAAAAATCAGTGAAAGAAATACGCAACGAGACTGCGAAAACAGCAACAAGTGAATTAGGTTATCACTAACCTTCATTAAAACGAATAGCTATCAGACCCTGACATATTCTGGTCGTCCGACTTTTGGGCATATCCCACATTGTATGGTGCGAGGGTAAACGAGCAAATCGAAAAACGACTTTAAGGCGAGCTTTGTTGAGATTGTTAAACAGATAACCGCTGTCTCAATATTTATCGCAGCAGAAGTCCGCAATAATGCACTTTAAACTACAGTGGAACCGAGGACGTAAAAAATAGGACAAGTGCGAATAGGAGTCGCACTTCGAGGGTTCCGTACATTCTTAATTATGTATATAGATCCATGTATATGTAAATAAATCCATACCGTGAATCGAGAAATTCGACGATTTTTTCCCTGTTATCGAGATCGATACTGGCACGATATCTGTCCGGAGAAATCCAAGACTTTTGACAATCCGTTAACTTTAAATTTTTTGAGTTATTTCGCATTCGCTATTGTAATTTTTCATTTATTTTTGTTCGATTAACATGTTTTGCTAACTAGCAATTTGAAGATGTGTTGACTGCCCTAGTCTCTGTTGCGGTTACTTGAAAGTGACACACACAGTGGTTACGGTTACTACAAGCCACACCACAAGTTGGGAAACGGGGCCAAATTTCTTGCAGTTAACTGTCGAGTTGAGATTTTCACAAATGTTTTATTCGTATCTTACAGAAACTAGCAGTACGGCAACAAACAGCTTTTTAAACAGGCCGCTAACGGCAATCAAGTAATTTATAGCAATACAATAGTTTAAAAAGAATATTTTTTTAAAAAAAACCAGAAGCTAGCAGTACAGCAATAAACTACCTTTTCAAATACGCCGCTAACGCCAATCAAAGTAATTTATAGCAATACAACAATTTTTTTTAAAAAAAATGTAACGAACATTAGTAAACAGGCTACTAAAGTAAATACAGAACTTTGTTAATAAAGTACGGTGAGGTAGTGAAGCTAGCAACACCGTCATTAATAAAAATTAAACAGGTCTCAGCAAACATACGATTAATGGCAATAAAGGGAATTTACAAACTTGGAGGAATTTAAAAAAAACTTAAACAAAAGTGTCCTGGAATATCATTAGAACATAGTAGATATGACGGACCCGTGTAAGGCGGACACAAATCACCCACGCAGGGATGCTCAGGCTAGGCAGAATACTGACCAATTTAAATACGCCGGCAAACACAATTGCCACTCCCAGACTGGTCACTGGACCGACTTTTAGCCAGCGAAAACTTGTTATACGATGGCTTAACTTGCTGACAGAATTAGAGCTAACCTCGTGCAAGGAAACATTACACCACACAGTCCTGAATGAGCGACCACATGATCAACCAACAAAAGGCATGAATTTACTCATAACACTCGACAGAATAGCGAAACAATTAAACTGCCAAAACTACACCTCCCATCGGACAGTAACGAGAGGAGGAGGAAAGGTCACTGTCTTCAATTACACCGGTGCCAGAGACAGGAAACCCGGTCGCCGGAGGCCACAAGGCAGAAGAGACGCTGGTTACACAAAATTATTACTTAATGATTAAACCTTCCACGAACTTAACTTGCAGTTATGCTCGAACAGGCAGTACACGATCTCCGATGGCAAGGATCCACACATCCGTCCGCGCACGCGTCGTCAGCGTACCCAACACGCCACGGTCACGCGACAACACGCTCTGTCACCGGAGTTCACGTCTTCACTGCATTGTTGACGGGTAGTGACTGCTCCTTCACGTTAGGTGTCTCCTTTTAAGCTCCAGTGTTGAAACGGAGGATTTAAAGAAGCTTGTTAACGTCCCACCAAGGCGAAATGAACAGCAACTACTCGTGGGGCGATTCAGTATACAACCTACACGCAGGGAGCTCATTCGTCAACTCGACCCGCTCGTTACACGCAACCGACATACATCCCGTGGCGACTTGGTACAACCCACCACGCCTGCTTCGCGCTGGAGAGCCACACTGCCCTCCCGTCTCCACCACACTCTCTCTGCGCGCAACGCCCCTACTTCCGCGGCACCACACGAGGTTACAACCGGTCAAATCTCCCACTTCCTCCATAGCAATTTCCCGGAAGCAAAAACGCAGATATCGATAGCAGAGGGAAAAGACAACCAAGCAGCCACTTAATGACAGACAACATATCAAAGAAACATGTCAGGGGAAGAAAAGGAGAACCAATGCAATCTAAACTCAATGTGTAGCAGGAGTCGATACACGGCTCAGAAAGATTTGACGGAAGCCAACAGAGAAGTGAAAGATACATCCGGCCATAGGGCTCTTGTTGTTACGCGAATTGTTCTGTGGAACGCTTCAATGGATATGTAGTAGGCTATTGATACCTCGTCCCAAACAATTAAGTCCGATCGTGCATCAGTTACGAGTATTACTTTGCTTTGAAACGTTACACATTCTGGACGTATCGTAAGCGTAGAGTGTCGGGGAATGTTTGTAAGGAGAATGAGCCGGCATTGCGCCTTACGCCTGTCATCGCTAGATGGCAAAGACATTGTTTTCACAGCGACGGAGAAATTCACTTTATCGCAGCATGAAATATGTGTAAATTATACACAGAGAGCCACCTCGTGAATCACCGGACCTATTACTGAAACCGAGATAAAACTCTCTACAATAGTTCCTGAAATTTTTAACAGATTGCGAATACCATGTAAGTTTCTATTCGCGAAAAAGTATTTTTGATGTCATATAATTACAGATGAACGATTTTTTCCTTTATTTGCACTGTGTGAAACTGTGGTGTGCGTACTGTAAGACCTTCCATACACACACCATCAGATTATTTGACTTGTCGTTCTAATGAAGTAGGCGAGTGTCAGCAATATGTCTCGTGGTCTTAATGTGGCGTATTTATCTTCTGCCGTTAGGTCAGACGACAGAAATGCCACTTGCACGCTTAGAGTAGCAGATTGACGGTGACCAACTTTAAACAGAACTTGATTAATTTTCACACACATTTATTAAAATAATAAAAAGCATAGACATTACGTAACTTGATTCTGGATGCTGTTCACAATTGACAATCTGAAGTTCCTTTGGTCTTGGTATGTTAATCTTATTCTCACATATCTCTCTGATACTTGACAAAGTGTCTATTCATTTATCTTCATGGTTATGTACAGGAATATGATAATCTTATTAGGCGCAGACTGAAACTTGACTATAGACTGGTACAGACAAATGCAGACTGGTACAGACTGGTGTAGATAAATGCAGACTGACTAATCAGAGGTCTGTACACTTATTATAATACCTCGCGCATTCAGGTATCACAGCGCGAGTGTGATCCGTGAGGAGAAAAGGTCCTACGTTAGCAGCAATCTCATTGGCTGCATTACATATTAATACGCGGATCGGCGGAAGCAGAATTTGGTCCGTCTCTAAGGCAGCGCCATCTCGTAGTGCGGAGACGGACGAGCGCTGCGCCTGCATTGTTGTGGTTAGCGGGGCGCGCTCTAGTGGGAAAGTTGTGTACGCGCTGACTACGCGGAACTATGTACACAACAGAAACCTTACTTCTTGCCAAATTTTATGAGTCTTGGTGACCGGGACGTAACTTATAGGTTTTGATGAGAGAGTTTCTGAGAAACAGAAAACAGGTGTATCTTTTTATTGCATTGCCTTAGAGGCTTAAGTCTTTAGACTGCCAGGAGAATGTAGATCTTATTATGTGACATAAATTTTATCTTGATACTGCCACCCTTTCCTAAGAGAAAGGGGTGTTACTAATCGAACGGATACAGACAACAAAGTGATCTTGTGAAGGGTTCCGTTTTTACCGGCTAAGGTACAGAGCCATAAAAATGATGTCGAATGTATTCCTGAAATATTGGAAAGCATTCACAATTTTATGTCAATGGTCTATTGTTTCCAGTCCTTTAAAAACCGCTCAATCGTGAAAACATATTCGTACAGTGTTTTTATTTTAAAATTTTTATTTTAAAATAACAATTGCGTCATGTCCTTGGTGATCATAGTCTGGAAACGAGCTCGTCTAAAATGGTTCTGATACCTCTTGACAGTGGAATACATGTACTGGTACTATTGTTGATGAAACTGTGGGGTAGGCAACTTTCATCAGTCGTGGTACAGACCAAAACAAGGCGCTGCAGTCATGGATGTGCGGCTGGTCCCGGCGAAGATTCGAGTCCTCCCTCGAGCATGTGTGTGTGTTTGTCCTTAGGATAATTTAGGTTTAGTAGTGTGTAAGCTTAGGGACTGATGACCTTAGCAGTTAAATCCCATAAGATTTCATACACATTTGAACCAAAACAAGGAAAAAAGGTTATTAAACATGAGCACTAAAACTCATATCTCAATAACTACAAGCAATTGTTCCTTAAAAGTGGTGTGTAGCCCAGTAGAGAAAATGATCATTGCTCTAACATTCGACTCTGCCGCTTCTGGGTCCCTTACCTCAAATGTAAACATTTATCCTCCTCAATCATTTCTGAATGTCTGTAATTTTATTACCGTTTAAAACTCACCAAAGCGACGTAGATAAAAATTTGGAAATTTGTAGTAAGGTCTTATGGGACAAAACTAATTAGGTCATCGGTCCATAACCCTTACATTACTTAACCTAACTTGAACTAACTTACGCTATGGACAACAAACACACCCATGGGCGAGGGAGGACTCCAACCTCCGACGGGGAGAAGTTTTTATTTTAAATTCAGATCTCCTATCGGCTCATTTCTGCATGGAAAACTAGGCTTTGGGGTGTGTGTCCTACCAAAGCGTGGTCATAAGACGTGGCATACAGTTAAACGATCTCGTGTAACAAGAAGAAAAATCTACAAGCGCATGTCAGAAGTCGACAACTGCAGGACTGTGGCCTGTTATGGCTGTCGTTCTGAGGCTGCTGCTCGTACTCGTCGAGATCGGAATGTTTGAGACGGGAATAGGGTATAGAAGGGTTCAGGAGGGCCGCCATACTGAACGCTGTATGGAATCTTAGCGGCCCAAGCGACTAGCGCCCGAGGGGACTGACATGTTGTTCAGTCTGCAGTGCAGGATCGTACAGCCACATCATGTACAGCGAGGAAAGGGGTTTGTCTCCAGTAAGACGAGTATCCACTCAGACAGAGGGATAACTTCTGTCCGACTGTCAGTACGTCAACCACCGCCCAGGCTTCGCTTCAAGCGGCAGTAAGAGAAGGTGTGTAGACAGTGGCGCCAAATCTTTGCGTACATCTCGGTGGTCGTATCAACATGTGGAGGGTCGGAGCAAATCAACGCTGCCAGACGTCGTACAGATCCAGTGATGGAATAGTGTACCACTGGGTACTGTTTTTCCATCAAGAAAGTAAGGGAACAGCAGATCGAAATTTTCTAGGATCCGACAGACGGCGTTGGTGAAGCACACGGAAGTATCGACAAGAGGCAACCGCTACCATAAACATTTCGACAAATGCCCTTTTGGATGACTTCAGAAGTTCACTGAGGCTTTTTTCGGATTATGCTGTGGTATACCGAGAGGTTGAAACAATGGAAAATTGTACTGAAATCCAGGAGGATCTGCAGCGAATTGACGCATGGTGCAGGGAATGGCAATTGAATCTCAATGTAGACAAGTGTAATGTGCTGCGAATACATAGAAAGATAGATCCCTTATCATTTAGCTACAAAATAGCAGGTCAGCAACTGGAAGCAGTTAATTCCATAAATTATCTGGGAGTAGGCATTAGGAGTGATTTAAAATGGAATGATCATATAAAGTTGATCGTCGTTAAAGCAGATGCCAGACTGAGATTCATTGGAAGAATCCTAAGGAAATGCTATCCGAAAACAAAGGAAGTAGGATACAGTACGCCTGTTCACCCACTGCTTGAATACTGCTCAGCAGTGTGGGATCCATACCAGATAGGGTCGATAGAAGAGATAGAGAATATCCAACGGAGAGCAGCGCGCTTCGTTACAGGATCATTTAGTAATCGCGAAAGTGTTACGGAGATGATAGATAAACTCCATTGGAAGACTCTGGAAGAGAGATGCTCAGTAGCTCGGTACGGGCTTTTTTTGAAGTTTCGAGAACATACCTTCACCAAGGAGTCAAGCAGTATATTGCTCCCTCCTACATATATCTCGTGAAGAGACCATGAGGATAAAATCAGAGAGATTAGAGCCCACACAGAGGCATACCGACAATCCTCCTTTCCACGAACAATATGGGACTGGAATAGAAGGGAGAACCGATAAAGGTACTCAAGGTACCCTCCGCCACACACCGTTAGGTGGCTTGCGGAGTATGGATGTAGATGTAGATACTGTTAGTCGTTCACAAGACTGCGACACCATCACTTCTGTGTATGAGTGTGAGCAATCTGAGCGGAAAAGCGTTAGACGAGTGCAGACCAACCTGCCGCCATTACTCTCCTGACATTATGCAAGAAATGCTAAGGAGGAAGCAGAAACCTATATCAGGGGTTTGACGAACCAGATAGGACACTGAAACAAATTTGTTAAAATCTTTCTAAAGGCAGGATCGCATAAAGGTATTTCTTTATTTAAAACAACCGCTTTCGACAGACTTTAGTTGTTATCGTCAGGTCTTAAAAAAACCTTCTTCTTATGAAACGTCTTCATTTTAAGCTGGACCTCACGCCAAGTTGTCATGTGGATTAAAAACAGTATAATATAAAAGGTTGGGCTACAAATTTCCTACTAGAAAAGGCAAACCTGTAGATTATCTCCCCATTACTGCTCAATACGGGAAAGTTGCAGAAGCTGCCCACTTCAGATATCTGGGAGAGAGAATTCAACCATCAGGGCTGAACTCAATAGCCAATAAAGATAGAATCTCAACATTACAAAACGTATATACACTCACTTGGAATCACTATAATAAGAAATCTATTTCTGACAATGCGAAACTAAGGCATTACAACACAGTAGTCGTACCAGGAGCACTTTATGCTGCAGAAACTACAGTGATTCATGGTCATACGAAGATGAGAGAGATTGAAAAGCAGGAAAAAAAATTCTGAGGAAAATATATGGACCAGTGTTTCGGTAAGAAATTTGGATGAAGAGGTCAACGAGAGAGATTTACAAAGACATAGTAACAATAACAGACACCATTAGAAAGAGAAGGATGAAATTTTATGGACATATCAGCAGGATGAATAAAAGCAGGCTCACAAGACAAATCTTTTAGATAGTAAACAAGAGCAAAAACAAGACAAAGTGGATCACTGAAGCAGAAGATGACATTAAAGAACTGGGGATCACACAAGACAACATAAACAACAGAGAACAGTTTAGAAACATCATAAAGAAACACACTCTTGAACAAGAACATACGGAGAATAGAACGGGAAAAAGATGGTCGGAAGAACGCAGGAGAGAACGCAGCGAACGTATGAAGAGAATTTGTGAAGAAAAAAGAAAGAAGAAGAAATCATGACTACTCAAGTTCATACGCTCTCTTAGAAGGGAATGATCGAAAATATTATTACGAGGGCAGTTCAATAAGTAATGCAACACATTTTTTTTCTGAAACAGGGGTTGTTTTATTCAGCATTGAAATACACCAGGTTATTCCCCAATCTTTTAGTTACACAACACTATTTTTCAACGTAATCTCCATTCAATGCTACGGCCTTACGCCACCTTGAAATGAGGGCCTGTATGCCTGCACGGTACCATTCCACTGGTCGATGTCGGAGCCAACGTCGTATGGCATCAATAACTTCTTCATCATCTGCGTAGTGCCTCCCACGGATTGCGTCATTCATTGGGCCAAACATATGGAAATCCGACGGTGCGAGATCGGGGCTGTAGGGTGCATGAGGAAGAACAGTCCACTGAAGTTTTGTGAGCTCCTCTCGGGTGCGAAGACTTGTGTGAGGTCTTGCGTTGTCATGAAGAAGGAGAAGTTCGTTCAAATTTTTGTGCCTACGAACACGCTGAAGTCGTTTCTTCAATTTCTGAAGAGTAGCACAATACACTTCAGAGTTGATCGTTTGACCATGGGGAAGGACATCGAACAGAATAGGTCTATAGTTCTGGCTTTAAGCTTTTTCTTGGTAGGGGAGTGGGTGTGGCGCCACTCCATTGATTGCCGTTTTGTATCAGGGTCGAAGTGATGAACCCATGTTTCATCGCCTGTAACAATCTTTGACAAGAAATTGTCACCCTCAGCCACATGACGAGCAAGCAATTCCGCACAGATGGTTCTCCTTAGCTCTTTATGGTGTTCGGTTGGACAACGAGGGACGCAGCGGGAACAAACCTTTGAATATCCCAACTGGTGAACAATTGTGACAGCACTACCAACAGAGATGTCAAGTTGAGCACTGAGTTGTTTGATGGTGATCCGTCGATCATCTCGAACGAGTGTGTTCGCATGCTCCGCCATTGCAGGAGTCACAGCTGTGCACGGCCGGCCCGCACACGGGAGATCAGACAGTCTTGCTTGACCTTGCGGCGATGATGACACACGCTTTGCCCAACGACTCACCGTGCTTTTGTCCACTGCCAGATCGCCGTAGACATTCTGCAAGCGCCTATGAATATCTGAGATGCCCTGGTTTTCCGCCAAAAGAAACTCGATCACTGCCTGTTGTTTGCAACGCACATCCGTTACAGACGCCATTTTAACAGTTCCGTACAGCGCTGCCACCTGTCGGAAGTCAATGAAACTATACGAGACGAAGCGGGAATGTTTGAAAATATTCCACAAGAAATGTCCGGTTTTTTCAACCAAAATTGGCCGAGAAAAAAAGTGTGTTGCATTACTTATTGAACTGCCCTCATATTAATATTAGGTTGTCATAAATAAAATTTAAAACGAATACGTTTCGTAAGGAAAAGTTTGTTAACACCTGAAGATAATGGCAAGGTCTATCGAAATCGGTTGTTTTAAATAAAGAAATACTTGTGCCATCTTGGCTCTAGAAGGTTTTTAGCAAATAGAACAGATCGCTTCTTCTTCTGTCTTCTCAAAGTGAGAAAATTCAACTGAAACAAAGTAGGATTATACAGGCAGCCGGTTGGTCATAACTGGTAGGTAGATTGAGCTATGTTTCGACACCTACTAGGGGCGTCTTCATCAGAATGAAAATATGGTAAGTCGAAAAATTACATTGCTAAAAAGGAACGGTCAGAAGTTAGAGTAACTATGCCCATGAAACAAAGCAAGTGGAGCAGAACAGAAGACCACTGACAACTCATAAAGAGCAGGACTGATTTGGTCATGACATATGACCTCAAAAAGCAGAGTCTCTCATCAGCGCCATAAAACTCTCAGGCTAGAGTCAGGCGATCAGTAGGATCGGTGGCGGTCGTGTTATTCGAACTGGGTTCAAATGGTTCAAATGGCTCTGAGCACTATGGGACTCAACGGCTGAGGTCATTAGTCCCCTAGAACTTAGAACTAGTTAAACCTAACTAACCTAAGGACATCACAAACATCCATGCCCGAGGCAGGATTCGAACCTGCGACCGTAGCGGTCTTGCGGTTCCAGACTGCAGCGCCTTTAACCGCACGGCCACTTCAGCCGGCTCGAACTGGGTTCTCCAATTGTTTTACGAGGTGCATTTAATTTCTAAGGCCTCCGATTTTTTTTCTCCGGACTGGAAAGAGATAGAAACGTGCGCATTGTTTTAAAATGAGGCCGCGTTCATTGCCAATACGTCCCAGACATGGCAGCACCGTACGGCAGATGGAATTTTACCGCCAGCGGCGAGAATGAGAACTGTTTTAAATACTTAAAATGGCGACGTTTTCCTTACTTGAACAGCGTGCTATCATTCGTTTTCTGAATTTGCGTGGTGTGAAACCAATTGAAATTCATCGACAGTTGAAGGAGACATGTGGTGATGGAGTTATGGATGTGTCGAAAGTGCGTTCGTGGGTGCGACAGTTTAATGAAGGCAGAACATCATCATGTGACAACAAACCGAAACAACCTCAGGCTCGCAGAAGCTGGTCTGATGACATGATCGAGAAAGTGGAGAGAATTGTTTTGGGGGATCGCCAAATGACTGTTGAACAGATCGCCTCCAGAGTTCGCATTTCTGTGGGTTCTGTGCACACAATCCTGCAAGACGACCTGAAAACGCGAAAAGTGTCTTCCAGGTGGTTGCCACGAATGCTGACGGACGACAACATGGCTGCCCGTGTGGCACGTTTCCCAGCAATGTTGACGCACAACGACAGCACGAATGGGACTTTCTTTTCGTCGGTTGTGTCAATGGATGAGACGTGGATGCCATTTTTCAATCCAGAAACAAAGCGCCAGTCAGCTCAATGGAAGCACACAGATTCACCGCCACCAAAAAAATTTCGGGTAACCGCCAGTGCTAAAAAAATGATGGTGTCCACGTTCTGGGACAGCGAGGGCGTAATCCTTACCCACTGCGTTCCAAAAGGCACTACAGTAACAGGTGCATCCTACGAAAATGTTTTGAAGAACAAATTCCTTCCTGCACTGCAACAAAAACGTCCGGGAAGGGCTGCGCGTGTGCTGTTTCACCAAGACAATGCACCCGCACATCGAGCTAACGTTACGCAACAGTTTCTTCGTGATAACAACTTTGAAGTGATTCCTCGTGCTCCCTACTCACATGACCTGTCTCCTAGTGACTTTTGGCTTTTTCCAACAATGAAAGACACTCTCCGTGGCCGCACATTCACCAGCCGTGCTGCTATTGCCTCAGCGATTTTCCAGTGGTCAAAACAGACTCCTAAAGAAGCCTTCGCCGCTGTCATGGAATCATGGCGTCAGCGTTGTGAAAAATGTGTACGTCTGCAGGGCGATTACGTCCAGAAGTAACGCCAGTTTCATCGATTTCGGGTGAGTAGTTAATTAGAAAAAAAATCGGAGGCTTTAGAACTTGAATGCACCTCGTATTATAACATCTTGTGTATGAGCTTGTTACAGTTCTGGCCAAACTCCTGCCACCTTACGGGATGACCACTGAGCCGTGGCCACAGATGATACGAGACAAACTCCAGTAGCAGTGACCACTGATGAGTAGTCCAGAGACCGTTAAAAATGGTTCTAAGCACTACGGGGCTTAACATCTCAGCTCATCAGTCACCTGGGCTTAGAACTACACTACTGGCCATTAAAATTGCTACACCACGAAGATGACGTGCTACAGACGCGAAATTTAACCGACAGGAAGAAGATGCTGTGATATGCCAATGATTAGCTTTTCAGAGCATTCACACAAGGTTGGCGCCGGTGGCGACACCTACAACGTGCTGACATGAGGAAAGTTTCCAACCGATTTCTCATACACAAACAGCAGTTGACCGGCGTTGCCTGGTGAAACGTTGTTGTGATGCCTTGTGTAAGGAGGAGAAATGCATACCATAACGTTTCCGACTATTATAAAGGTCGAATTGCAGCCTTTCGCGATTGCGGTTTATCGTATCGCGACATTGCTGCTCGCGTTGGTCGAGATCCACTGACTGTTAGCAGAATATGGAATCGGTGGGTTCAGGAGGGTAATACGGAACGCCGTGCTGGATCCCAACGGCCTCGTATCACTAGCAGTCGAGATGACAGGGATCTTATCCGCACGGCTGTAACGAATCGTGCAGCCACGTCTCCATCCCTGAGTCAACATATGGGGACGTTTGCAAGACAACAACCATCTGCACGAACAATTCGACGAAGTTTGCAGCAGCATGGACTATCAGCTCGGAGACCATGGCTGCTGTTACCCTTGACACCGTATCACAGATAGGAGCGCTTGCGATGGTTACTCAACGACGAACCTGGGTGCACGAATGGCAAAACGTCATTTTTCGGATGGATCCAGGTTCTGTTTACACCATCATGATGGTCGCATCCGTGTGTGGCGACATCACGGTGAACGCACATTGGAAGCGTGTATTCGTCATCGCCATACTGGCGTATCACACGGCGGGATGGTATGGGGTGCCATTGGTTACACGTCTCGGTCACCTCTTGTTCGTATTGACGGCACTGAACAGTGGACGTTACATTTCAGATGTGTTACGCCCCTTGGCTCTACCCTTCATTAGATCCCTGCGAAACCCTACATTTCAGCAGGATAATGCACGACCGCATGTTGCAGGTCCTGTACGGGCCCTTATAGATACAGAAAATGTTCGACTGCTGCCCTGGCCAGCACATTCTCCAGGTCTCTCACCAACTGAAAACGTCTGGTCAATGGTTGCCGAGAAACAGGCTCGTCACAATACGCTACTCACTACTCTTGATGAACTGTGGTATCGTGTTGAAGCTGCATGGGCAGCTGTACCTGTACACGCCATCCAAGCTCTGTTTGACTCAATGCCCAGGCGTATGAAGGCCGTTATTACGGCCAGTGGTGTTGGTTGTGGGTGCTCATTTCTCGGGATCTGTGCACCCAAATTGCGTGAAAATGTAATCACATGTCAGTTCTAGTATAATATATTTGTCCAATGAATACCCGTTTATCATCTGCATTTCTTCTTGCTGTAGCAATTTTAATGACCAGTAGTGTACTTAAACCTAACTAACCTAAGGACATCACACACATCCATGCCCAAGGCAGGATTCGAACCTGCGAGCGTAGCAGACGCTTGGTTCTGGACAGAAGCGCCTAGAACCGCTCTGCCACCGCGGCCTGCAACACCGTTCCACCC
Source organism: Schistocerca serialis cubense (assembly GCF_023864345.2). Classification (NCBI taxonomy): domain Eukaryota; kingdom Metazoa; phylum Arthropoda; class Insecta; order Orthoptera; family Acrididae; genus Schistocerca; species Schistocerca serialis. The sequence continues at coordinate 84,589,835 of NC_064649.1, read as the reverse complement.
TATGGCACTGTCCGCCTCGATAGCTTAGTGGTCAGCGTGACGGACTGCCGTCTTAAGGGGTCCGGGTTCGATTCCCGGCTGGGTCGGTGATTGTCTCCGCTCAGGGACTGAGTGTTGTGTTGTCTTCATCATCATTACACCCTCATCCGGCGCGCAGGTCGCCCAATGTGGTGTCGCTACTAGTAAGACCTGCTCCAAGGCAGCCGGACTGCCCCGTAAGATCCTCCCGGCCAATGACACCAAACGCTCAGTTCCAATTTACCCTACGGCACCAGCGTGGTTTTGGACAGAGAACCTACCCATCCGGAGGCCGGGACCAGCATCCAACGCCAGTTCAGAGCATCCAACATCGCGGTCCATCCAGTGGGCAGGATTAGATTACTCAGAGGACGGCATGTGACACTCAACACACACGCGCCATTTCCCAGCAGAGCTTCCGGATGGCAGCGCCTTCCATACCACGGGCGGCAATGGCTCTTACTTGAGTCACCGGCATGAGCACAGGGCTGACGCAGAGAGATACGGCAGCCTCTGTCTGCAGCAGATTACTCACCGGCTTGCGAAGCCTCCGGCCGCCGCCAAAGATACGACAACGAGTTGCATACAGAGACAAAAATAAAGTCTTATTTAACTATATTTTACTGCGTCTAGCGAAGCCGCGCAGATTCCTCTGCATTCATCCTGGCGAAACAGTACGGGTTAATGATAATTAGTTGAAACCCTCAGTTGCCGACAGGTGTTGTTGGTATACCTCAATGGCGACACCAGAAAATGTGTGCCCCGACCGGGACTCGAACCCGGCATCTCCTTACATGTCAGACGCTCTATCTATGCGGTACATTACATATGTAGATTGTGGACAGTTGGGAATGTGGGTCTCACGGGAAGCGTGCAAGGTATAAGTCCCTGCAGTCGCGCTATTCATCTGTGTCCTCGGTCGCTCAGATGGGTAGAGCGTCTGCCATGTAAGCAAGAGATCCCGGGTTCGAGTCCCGGTGGGACACACATTTCCAGCTGTCCCCATCGCGGTATATCGACAACACCTGTCGGCAGCTGAGGGTTTCAACTGATTATCATTCATCCTAGAGAAGCTACACGGTCATCAATGGTGTTTGTTCTTTCGAGAACAGTTACTATCTTCATATATACAGTACGGGTTTCCTGGGTTGGAGCGGACACCCTTTACAGTACACAACACGATCAGCTCCGATTCACACAGCTGGTAACTTGGACAATAAGATTTGCATTTGTGACATACCAACCTTAGCTGATTATGCCCTACCTTCAACATGTCGACATGAACTGATCTTTCAATAAGATAACGCAATACTGGATGTCGCCTGTGTTCTGCAGATCTATCGTGAAACAGAGGGTGTTCGATTGCTGCCCTGGCCAGTAAGTGCTCCACATTTCTCATCCACTGAAAACATCTGGTCGTGAGTTACTGAGAGAATGCCAAGGGACCACTCGCCAGTTAATTAACTTTGCATAGAGTTAAATCATTACGGTAATCAACTGAAACCCTCAGTTGCTGACAGGTGTTGTTGATATACCTCGGTGGGGACAGATGAAAGTGTGTGTCCCGACCGGGACTTGAACCCGGGCTCTCCTGCTTAGATGGCAGACGCACTATCCATCTGATCCACCGAGGACACAGATGAATAGCGCGACTGCAGGGACTTACCTCTTGCACGCTACCCGTGTTCTCTCGAGAACAGTTACTATTTTCATATACATAGTTATAGGCTACCCGGCCATTGGCCTTTGTTTGTGCGAATGCGCACAGGTTGGCCGAACTCTTACGGGAATCGTCACCTTAGTGTGCGCGAGTAATGAGTGGATGGGCAATTATCTATTAGGTACATTACGTATGTAGATTGTGGACAGTTGGGAATGTGGGTTTCAGCCGGCCGCGGTGGTCTAGCGGTTCTAGGCGCTCAGTCCGGAACCGCGCGACTGCTACGGTCGCAGGTTCGAATCCTGCCTCGGGCATGGATGTTTGTGATGTCCTTAGGTTAGTTAGGTTTAAGTAGTTCTAAGTTCTAGGGGACTGATGACCACAGATGTTAAGTCCCATAGTGCTCAGAGCCATTTATCCATTTATCAATGTGGGTCTCACGGCAGGCGTGCTATTCATCTGTGTCCTCGGTGGTTCAGATGGACAGAACGTCTGCAATGTAAACAGGAGATCCCGGGTTCGATTCCTGGTCGGGGCACACATTTTCAGCTGTCCCCATCGAGGTATATCAACAACCACTGTCGGCAGCTGAGAGTTTCAATTAATTATCGTTTATTCTAGAGAAGCTGCACGGTCATCAATGGTATCTGTTCTTTCGAGAACTGTTACTATCTTCATATATAAATCATTACGGGATTACATACCCACATCAATCACGTATGCTCATTTGAACCCAATGCCTACCAGGGTTAGAGACATTGCCGCTCTCAAAGTTGGCATCTAAGCACTAGAATTCACGCCATGAACACCCCCCAAATCACCTACAAGTTTAATCAGATGTTCTTCCTACTATACTGTATACACAAATTCGTCATTTTGTTTCAATTTAAATGGAATGCAGCGTACTGACATGCGAGCAAACAAAAAATGGGCCAGGAAACATACCAAGGTGTAAGTTCTAGTTATGACCGTATGACAAAAGAGCGAATGATATACATGTGGACGCAAATTCGTTGCTACTGATACAAGGTGGTTCCCCGCTGGAATCCATGTTGTACGAAAAGAGCAAAGGTGAGTGGAGGTGGGCGAAACAAACTTTCTGAGTAACCCATGGCCACTTCCCGATGCGTTGCCTGTTCGTTCTCATCCCAGCATCTTGGGCCGAAGATTCTTTTGTGGTTTTTCTGACTATTCGCCAACTCGGAGTGGCTGGCATTTTCAGAGATTCACCCAACAATACTTTTAGGGTTCCCTACCTCAATCTGTGCCAACGACCTTGTCGCAGTGGTAACACCGGTTCCCGTCAGATGTCTGAAGTTAAGCATTGACGGTCAGGGCTAGCACGTGGATGGGTGACCATCCGGTCTGCCGAGCGCTGTTGGCAAGCGTGGTGCACTCAGCCCTTGTGAGGCAAACTGAGGAGCTACTTGATCGAGAAGTAGCGGCTCCTGTCGGAAACTGACATACGGCCGGTAGAGCGGTGTGCTGATCCTCCATATTATCATCCAGTGACGCCTGAAGGCTGAGGATGACACGGTGGTCGGTCAATACCGATGAGCCTTCCTAGGCCTGTTCGGATGGAGGTTTTATTTTCCATGGGTGGTCTGTGAGAGGATATAACTATCTCCATTTCCTAACAAATATACTTTTGCAGTTGATGGCAGATATTCCTCTGGACAGAAGGCAAGCTATGTGATACCAACATCACAGAGGTCCTACCCATTCTGCACACATAATAGCATACCTCCTTCACACAAGACGCCTTTATGGCCTATTCGGATGGGCCCTAATGGCCTGTTCGGACGGATTTTAGTTCTTTTTACCTCAATCGGTAAAAACGGAATTTTTTGACCATCTAGTTGTCTGTCTGTCTATTCCACTGTTAATAATCCTTTTTTATCAGTAACGGACACACGTATCAAGTTGAAATTTATGTCACATACTGAGGCTTACTGTCATGTAAAAAGGTACGGTTCTAAGTCAGGGCAGAGATAGTGGCATTTACGTCACGTATTTTCATACTCGTCGATTAAAACAATGAATCACGAAATTTGGCACGAAACAAGGTTTCAGAGCACAGGTAAGCGTAAAAAAATCTGAAAATTGTCTATTCTTAATTATGTCACACGAAAAAATATTTCTTTTGTTATTTATTGTCCGACTTCAGACTTAAAATATTCTCGAAAGTGTCGGTATTCCTTGGACGGGTATGTTGCCAGTATCGACATTGATAACAGAGAAATTTGGTCGAAATTCTCGATTCACGCGATGTATGAACTGTCTCTATACATACTTGATGTTGCACGGAACCCTCACTGCCCGAGTACTACTCCGGCACCACACTGCCACACGTGTAAAATGATGTTGTTGTAGTCTTCACTCCTAAATCTGGTTTGAAGCATTTCTCCACGCTAGTTTATTCTCTGCAAATTACTTCATCTCTGCACAACTGCTAGAGCCATCAACCATTTGAACTGGCTTATTGTACTCATGCCTTGGTATTCCTGTGCCGTGTTGATATCCCCCCGCACCTCCCAGTATTACCAAACTAAGTCAAGATGCGTCTTATAACCGAGTACTGCTTGTATTAAAATTTTGATACATGCCTCTTTTCTTTCTCAGTGCGGTTCGGTATCTCATCGTAAGTTACTAGCTTCACCGATGTAATATCCAGTATTCTTCTGTAGCACAACAGTTCAAAAGCTTCTATTCCGTTGAAATATGAACTGCTTACCAACCACATTTATCTTCTGTAGACGGCTACAGTCCAGACGAATACCATTATAAAAGTTTTCTTGTAACTTAAATTTATGTTAAATGTTAACAAATTCCTCGCTTTCATGAATACTGTTCTTCCTATAGCCTGCATACTTTTTATATGCACTATAATTCTCAGGTCGTCAGTTGTTTTGCTGACTGAACAGCAAACATCAATTACTTCTTTTAGTATCTCACTTCCTAATGTAATCCTTCACTTTCACTTGATAAAACTCCACATTTCGCTACATTTGGTGATTTTCATCTTATAACTTCTATTCAAGATATTATCTGCATCATTCAATTGCTCTTCCAAGTCATTTGCTGTGTTCTCAACCACTGCTTCCCTTTCATCTCCGACTTTTGCATATGGACTTTGGTTGTATGTATGTATTGAACTGGGGGTCAAGAAACGACACGGACGCTTCGTTCAGCCGTAGCTCTCAGTGGTTCACAACCCCAGAATAGGCCACAGCAGTCCACCCACCCCAACGCCGCCTCATACCGACCCAAAGGCGATTGTGCGGTTCGGCCACGGTGGACCCCTCCCCCCCTCCCCCGGGAACGACGTACGTGGAGACAGTGCTTGCGCAGAAATCGTCGAAATAGTATAACTGAGCCGGAATGAGGGGAACCAGCCCGCATTCGCAAAGGCAGATGGAAAACCACCTAAAAACAATCCACAGGCTGGCCGGCACACCGGACCTCAACACTAATTCGCCGGGTCGGCGCGCCTTCCTGCTCGGGAAGCAGCACGTTAGACCGCGCGGCTAGCCGGGCGGGGTTTGGACTGTGGTTTCTCTACAGGTTGTAAATAACCTTTTTCTTCTTGTATTTTATCCTTGCTACCTTCAGAATTACAATGACTGTCGTGCAGTCAACATTATGAAAACTTTCTCTACCAGGCGTAGAAATATGAAACCGGAATCTCCCTATATACGGAGCCAACCGTCAGTGTAGGGCCCGTGAGACCGCGTCTGCAGCGCCATCTGCTTTCTGTAACGGCTGGCGACGAATGTCAATACACAGTAACCCAAGTTCCATACATCGGTATCTGTTTCAAACTCGTAAACATCGCGAGATTTGTGCCTACGAACTACGATTTGCGGACAGCATCGATTTTCTGTTGTCGTTTGAAGAAAGCTGCTGCAGAATGGCATCGAATGCTTGTCGAAGCTTTCCGCGAACATGCTCTTGGGAAAACACTGTGTTTCGAGAGGTTCGAAAAGCTCAAAAGTGGTGTTTCTGAGGTGAGAAATGACGAGCGCTGGAAACCGCCGAAATGGTTCAAAATGGTTCAAATGGTTCTGAGCACTATGGGACTTAACATATGTGGTCATCAGTCCCCTAGAACTTAGAACTACTTAAACCTAACTAACCTAAGGACATCACACACATCCATGCCCGAGGCAGGATTCGAACCTGCGACCGTAGCAGTCCCGCGGTTCCGAAACCGCCGAAATGTTCGAAAACAACGAATTGCAGGCCTTACTCAAACTGAAGGGGAACTCGGGGAAAAATTAAATGTGACACTAAATCCGTTTCTCTTCGATTGAAAGCTATGGGAAAGGTACAGAAACTGGAAAAATGGGTTCCCCATAAGCTGAATGAAAGACAGCAAGCAAATCGAAGGAGCACTTGTAAAATGCTGCTTACCAGATCCAAAAGAAAGTCGTTTTTCCATAGAATAGTGACAGGTGATGAAAAATGGATATATTTTGAGGATCCTAAGCGTCGAAAGTCGTGTGTTAATCCAAGAAAACTATCGATATCCCCTACACGACCAAATCGCTTTGGAAAGAAGAAAATGCTCTGTGTTTGGTGGGATCAGAAGAGCGTCACGTGTTACGAGCTGCTATAACCTGGTGAAACCGTTAACACTGATCTGTACCAACAGCAAATGATCGATTTATATCCAGCGTTACGTTAAAATGACCGGAATCTGGAAAACGGCAACACGAAGTCATATTGCTCCGTGATTACGCCCCATCACACAAAGCAAAACGGGCCAGGGAAACGATCGAGACGTTCAGTTTGGAAATACAAGGGCATGCGGTTTATTCTCCAGACTTGGCTTCGTCCGATTATCATCTGTTTACATAACAGGGACACACTCACGCTGGACGACGGTTCAATCCGTATGAAAATATACGAAAATGACTCCATGACTGGTTCACTTCAAAAGAAGAACTGTTTTTCTGGCGTGGCATTCATAGCCTGCCGGAGATGGTTCAAATGGCTCTAAGCACTATGGGACTTAACGCCTGAGGCCATCAGTCCCATAGACTTAGAACCACTTGAACCTAACTAACCTAAGGACATCACCCACTTCCATGGCCGAGGCAGGACTCGAACTTACGAACGTGGTTCCGGACTGAAGCGCCTAGAACCGCACGGCCACAACAGTCGGCTCCTGCCGGAGAGGTGAGAGAACTGTATAAATAGCAATGGAGGTTATTTTGAATAAAATAATGTTTGTCAGTTTCAAACAACAGACGTGTAATTATTATTGCAACCAAATTCCGGTTTCGTACTTCTACACCAGGTAAATCTACCAACGGCATAACTGAAAATTTCCCTTTTCGGAGCTGTATTCTATAGGGTCAGAATAGACTCCGTGTTCCTAGATTTCTCCGGAACCCAAACACATCCACCTTAAGGTCGGCTTCTAACATTATTTCCATTTCTTTGCAGATAATTCGTTTTTGTGTTTTACAAATGGTTCAAATGGCTCTGAGCACTATGCGACTTAACTTCTGAGGTCATCAGTCGCCTAGAACTTAGAATGAATTAAACCTAACTAACCTAAGGACATCACACACATCCATGCCCGAGGCAGGATTCGAACCTGCGACCGTAGCGGTCGCTCGGCTCCAGACTGTACCACCTAGAACCGCACGGCCACACCGGCCGGCTGTGTTTTACAACTAATACTTAGTAAACTGCTAATATGGTAATGTTCACACAGTTCAGCACATGTCCTATTTGTAATTGGAAATATTATATTCTGCTCTAAGTTTGAAGGCATTTCGTCTGTCTCATGTATCTTGCACACCAGATGTAATAATTTTTTCGTGGCTGATTCTGCCGATATCAATAATTCATTGTACAGTGTACAGATATGCTGATTAAAATGTTCTTCAAGCGTATCACATGACTTGCACAGTTAATTTGTATCGTTTGCAAATATAAGCGGTGATCAAATTCTGTTCGAAGGCCGCACAGTCTAGAATCGGTATGTCAATCATGAAAAATCGCCGTGAGCGTTGAGGCAATCATTACATCGACGCACCAGTTTGAAGATACCCGTTTGGTAAAACGCAGTGTGCTACTGCGTGAAGAAGTCAGTAAATGCCTGCTGTACATCTTCGTCTGTCAGTACTCTTCATGGCCCTTTCAAATGAAGCGATGATGTGATAATGGTATGGGGAGATATAAAGATTATGGGACGGGTGCATTTCCTGCATGTCGGTGCTCGTATACCCGCGTAGGAAGCGAGCTAATTGTCTATAGGCTACAGCAACGCCAACAAACGGAAAATTTTTGGCCGCGTTATGATTTAAAATGATGCGGCCTCTGACACATAGACTACCCTTCACTCACGGTAGGTAACCGGGTCTGCATAAATGCCAGGCGCAACTAGTAAGCCGTTAGTAGAGGTCGGCAAAGGCGGAGGTCAATGTTTCACGTCACCCGTCACGTGACGTGACGTGACGTTATTTAGCCGGCAGAGAGTGAGTGTGCGTAATCCACCGGAGAATTATCCAGTAGTGAAAATCTTAGCAGCAGCAGCCGCTACTGCTCCAGCCATACTATGCGTCAGGCCGAGGAGGAACTATCTCTCTTCGACAGTGTTTATAAGAATATAGAGACTGCGTTGTGTATTGGACTTAATCGCTAACAGCACTGATACGAAATCGTTCAAATGGCCCTGAGCACTATGGGACTTAACAGCTGACATCATCAGTCCCCTAGAATTTAGAACTACTTAAACCTAACTAACCTACGGACATCACACACATCCATGCCCGAGACAGGATTCGAACCTGCGACCGTAGCGGTAGCGCGGCTCCAGACTGAAGTGCCTAGAACCGCTTGGCCACACCGGCCGGCCGGCACTGATACGGACTTGCACTGTGGGAAGGATATTCAAACAATAATGATCACAATCTCTTTATGATAATAATTTATCGCTGTAGCATTTCATCTTCTGATAGCTTTATGTATAACAAACATGCCCTACGAGTGTAATTTCATTGTTAGCACTGCTGGTTACTTCCTTTGAGAGACGGGCAAGCTAAGACATTTTCAGTACCGCCTATCGCCACAAAGGAGATGACACGCGATGAACAATTTAAGGCTTTGAAATTGTGCTGTTGTCTCGCCAAATCTTCGGTTTAGGCCTGTGGCATGGTACAGGAGGCCTATGGGGGGTCTGTTCTTCCCTACAGAACAGTTAGAATATGGTGTAGATTTTTTAATGAGGGGTGACAGTCGTATCTGGTGCTGCAGTCACACTGCTCAGGAGAGAAAACATAAATGCCGCTGGTGTCATTGAGAGGGAGGCTCGACGAATAACCTTACGAAGGTTTCTGGAACACTGAAAATTTCATTGGCTGCCAACCACATGCTGAAAACAGAATACTTACGATCATTCTTTATTGAACATCCCTCGTACACCACTGTAAAGTTGAGTACTTGTGCTCTTTTCATAAAATTCTGTCTTTGGAACCTTGTATTATAATGATTTCGTATATGCTTGCCATTATACAGCTACTGGGCGCAATCTGTTATATTATTCTGAAATATCAGGTACGCCAAGATCGACTGTAAATCTTTTTATTGATTACCGGTTTAACAGATCCAATGATGACAGCACAGATCAGTCGAAAGCGGTGATCAATAAGATTTTCCATCTACACTACTGTCCATTAAAATTGCTACACCACGAAGATGACTTGCTACAGACGGGAAATTTAACAGACGGAAAGAAGATGCTATGATATGCAAATGATTAGACTTTCAGAGCATTCACACAGGGTTGGCGTTGGGGGCGACACCTACAATGTGCTGACATGAGAAAAGTTTCCAACAGATTTCTCACACGCAAACAACAGTTAACCGGCGTTGCCTGGTGAAACGTTGTTGTAGTGTCTCGTGTAAGGAGAAGAAATGCGTACCATCACGTTTCCGATCGCGATTGTGGTTTATCATATCGCGACATCGGTGCTCGCGTTGGTCGAGATCCAATGACTGTCAGCAAAATATGGAATCGGTGGGTCAGCAGATGGGGATGTTTACATGACAACAACCATCTGCACCAACAGGTCGGCGACGTTTGCAGCAGCATGGACTACCAGCTCTGAGACCATGGCTGCGGTTACCCTTGACGCTGTATCAGACATGAGCGCCTGCGCCGGCAGAAGTGGCCGTGCGGTTAAAGGCGCTGCAGTCTGGAACCGCAAGACCGCTACGGTCGCAGGTTCGAATCCTGCCTCGGGCATGGATGTTTGTGATGTCCTTAGGTTAGTTAGGTTTAAGTAGTTCTAGGTTCTAGGGGACTAATGACCTCAGCAGTTGAGTCCCATAGTGCTCAGAGCCATTTGAACCATGAGCGCCTGCAATGGTGTACTCAACGACCAACCTGGGTGCACGAATGGCAAAACGTCATTTTTTTCGGATGAATCCAGGTTCTGTTTACAGCATCACGATGGTCGCATCCGTGTTTGGCTACATCGCGGTGAACGCACATTGGAAGCGTGTATTCGTCATCGCCATACTGGCGTATTACACGGCGTGATGGTATGGCGTGCCATTGGTTATACGTCTCGGTGAACTCTTGTTCGCATTGACGGCACTTTGAACAGTGGGCGGTACATTTCAGATGTGTTACGACCCGTGGCTCTACCCTTCATTCGATTCCTGCGAAACCCTACATTTCAGCAGGATAATGCACGACCACATGTTGCAGGCACGACCGCATGTTGCAGGTACTGTACGGGCCTTTCTGGATACAGGAAATGTTCGATTGCTGCCCTGGCCAGCACATTCTCCAGATCCCTCAGCAACTGAAAACGTCTGGTCAATGGTGGTCGAGCAACTGGCTCGTCACAATACGCCAGTCACTACTCTTGATGAACTGTGGTATCGAGTTGAAGCTGCATGGGCAGCTGTACCTGTACACGCCATGCAAGCTCTGTTTGACTCAATGCCCAGGCGTATCAGGGCCGTTATTACGGCCAGAGGTGGTTGTTCTGGATACTGATTTCTCAAGATCTATGCACCCAAATTGCGAGAAAACGTAATCACATGTCAGTTGTAGTATAGTTGTCCAACGAATACCCGTGTATCATCTGCATTTCTTCTTGGTGTAGCAATTTAAATGGCCAGTAGTGTATTTATGGCCGAGGGCAGCAGTCTTCCTAGCAGCCATGATGGCTTCCCGTTTCCCATTCCTTTCCCGATCGCCAGGGTAGCACGTGGTGTCGTTTGAACGTTCAGTAGTGACCGAAGTTTCTCTTTGTCTCAGTTCCCCAACCTGCCTTACCAACCTTGTAACAGCTATTTCTGCTCCGTTTTAACGTCGCGAGGTCGCCTCCCTTTGATATTCCGGACTTCTGATTGGTCAGTTCAGGTGCGCGCCCGTTTTTCGCGGGTGGTCGCCTAGCGCCATCCGCTGGTGGATAGTGGACAAAGGGGCAGTAAGTCAGTTCTAGTGTGATTGTGCCTGCGACTGGAGGTGGTGCTTCCAGGACATGAAGTTTCGGTAAGCACGAGCGCCGACGTGTACTGTAGCTTGGCGCACTGCCGCCCAGAGGGAACCTTAAAGGTCATTTTGCTGGTGTGCGTTTCTTAAATTACTTTTTACGGGTTATAAGACTGTAGGTTTTCCTTGTAGAGTTGGGCATAATGTGCTCGATAGGTTGGTTAGTAGCAGTTCGGCACTAAAGTGCATACCTTCACGCTCACGTTTCCGCTTTGTCTGGCAGTAGCTCTTTCAGTTCTCCCGTGTAAAATTTGACTTAGAATTTAGGTCTTCCTAGCTTGAAAACTTGTGCCCTTTGTCCTACGCCACGTGGTGAGCATCTGGCGCCAATCGTACCAGGACGTCTTTCGTTTTCATTCAAGACATCCTCAACAAACAGCGGTACTTCGACGATATTCTACGCCCCATTCGGTTGCCCTTCATGGTAAGCCATCCTGCCCTTACATTTCAGCAAGATAATGCCTGCCCGCACACGGCGAGTGTTTCTACCGCTTGTCTTCGTTCTTGCCAAACCGTACATTGGGCAGTGCGGTAAGGTAACCGGATCTGTTCCCAAATGAGAACGTTTGGTGCATTATGGGCAGGGCACTCCAACCATCTCGGGATTTTGACGATCTAACGATCCAGTTGGACATAATTTCGCATGATTTTCATCAGGATGGTTCAAAATGGTTCAAATGGCTCTGAGCACTATGGGACTTAACATCTGAGGTCATCAGTTCCCTAGAACTTAGAACTACTTAAATCTAACTAATCTAAGGACATTACACACATCCATGCACGAGGCAGGATTCGAACCTGCGACCGTAGCGGTCGCGCGGTTCCAGACTGAAGCGCCTAGAACCGCTCGGACACACCGGCCGGCAATTCAGCACTTAAATGGAGATGATAATCTAATAGTCATAGAAGACTGGAATGCGGTTGTAGGGGAAGGAGTAGAAGAAAGGATTACGGGAGAATATGAGCTAGTTAGTAGGAATGACAACGGAGAAAGACTACTTGGTTTCCGCAATAAATTCCAGCTAGTAATATCGAATGGTCTATCTAGCAATTACAAGAGATATACTCGGGAAAGGTTGACAGATACAGGAAGATTCCAGTTGGCTTGTGCCATGGTCAGGCACTGATTCCGTGATCAGATAGTGGATTATAATGAGTACAGGTCACAGTTTAGGAATGATGAGATTAGTGAAGAAGGATCAGTGAACAAAGAAATCGAATACGAAAGTACGAAGGAATGAGGAGATACGCATGAAGTTCTCTGATGCTGTAGATACTGCGATGATGAATAGCTCAACAGGCAGTTCAACTGAAGACGAATGGATATCTCTGAAAACGGCAATCACAGGTCTTGGACAGAAAACCGTAGGTAAATGGAAAGTAACTGCGAAGAAACTATGGACAACAAATGTAATACTTAAATTTATTGACAAAAGAAGGAAATACTCAGGGAAAATCGAATAGAAACACAAATCTCTTAGGAATAAAATTAATAGGAAGTGGAGCGAAGCTAAGGCGAAATGGCAACATTTGTGAAGAAATCGAAAAAGAAATGATTGTCGGAAGGACTAACTCAGCTAATAGAAAAGTCAAAACAACGTTCGGTGAAATTAAGCAAGGGCGATAGCATTAAGAGTACAACGGTAATTCCACTGTTAAATGCAGAGGAGAGGGCGGATAGGTGAAAAGAGTACATTGAAGACATTTAAGAGGGGAATGATTTACCTAATGAAGTGACGGAAGAAGAAACGGGAGTCAACAGGGAAGAAATAGGGGATCAGAATTTGAAAGTGGTCTGGACGTCTGATAATCAAATAAAGAAGAAAGATATAAAACTGCATAGGAATTTATAAAATCATTGGGGCAAGCGGCATTGAAACAACTCTTCGCATGGTGTGTAGGAAATCTAAAAACACCATCAAAATAATTCTGAAGATAGCAAGAGCCGACAAGTGCGAGAATTATCGCACAATCACCTTAACAGCTTCTGCACCCTAGTTGATCCAAGTTGCTGACATGAATACTATGGAGAAATACGGAAAAGGAATCCGAGTATATATAAGATGGCGATCAGTGAGGCTTTAGGAAAAGTAAAGTTATGAGAGAATCAGTTCTGACGTTGCGTTTGATAATGGAGGCAACAACGAAGAAAAATCAAGACATGTTCATAGTTTGTCGACCTGCAAAAAGCTTTCGACAATGTCAAATGGTGCAAAATTATTTGAATTCTGAGAAAAGAAAAAGGGTAAAGTGCAGGGAAAGGCGACTAATATATAATATGTGCAAGAACTAAGGAACTGGAAGAAAAAGAATGAAGTGTGTCAGAGAGGAATGCAGTCTTTCTCCTCTACTATTCATCTCACACGTCAAAGAAGCAATGACGGAACTAAAAGAAAGGTTCAAGGCTGAAATGAAAATTCAGGGTGAGCGGATGTCAATGGTAAGATCTGCTGATGACATTTTTATCCTGAGTCAATGTGAAGAAGAATTACAACATGTGTTGAATGGAAAGAACAGTCCAAGGAGTACACAATCGAAGAAAGACGAAAGTAGCGAGAAGTAGCGGAAGTGAGAACAGCGAGAAACTTAATATAAGGATTCGTGATCACGAAGGAAATGAAGTTAAGCAGTTAAGGAGTTCTGATATCTAACCAGCAAATTAACCACGACGGATGGAGCGAGGAAGACTTGAAAAGCAGACTGGTACTATGAAGGAGGGCATTGCCGGCCAAGAGAAGTCTAATAGTATGAAACTGAGCTGGGGAAGACCGTAAATCGAAGCATTTGAATTGTGGTGCTACAGTCGAATATTGAAAATTAGGTGGACTGATAAGAGAAGAAATGAGAAGGCTCTGCACAGAATCGGCGAGGAACAGAATATACTGAAAACACTGAAAAGAAGAAGAGACAGAATGATGGGATATCAGGGAATAATTTCCATGGCACTAGAGGGGGTTGTGGAGAGTAAAAACTGTAGAGGGAGACAGAGATTGGAATATGGAATACATCCAACAAGTAATTGACGATGTGCGTTGCAGTTAGTTCTCTGAGAGGAAAAGGTTCGTACAGAAGAGGAATTTCTGACGGACCGCATCAAACCAGTCAGAAGACAGATGAGAGGGAAAAAATGCATCGAGGATTCAACAGCGGTTTAGGGAGATTCTTAGTGAATTTGTGACGTTCATCTGCTTTATTTCTTCGTTGATAGTCCTCGGTGTTGATGTACTGCGTTGCTGTGTTTTTATGCTTGCTGAAAAACGGGAGGTGGGAGGCGGGGGGGGGGGGGGGGGGTGTAAGTTCAACACTGAGTACTGTAACACCGTTATACGGCCAGTTAACTAAAGGTAAATGTTGATAAGCCTCATTGATAGTTTGCAGCCATCCATCAGCATACTGCTACAATAGTTTGCAGTTGAACATCTATGAGCAGTAAAATCCTAACCACACATTTCATAGTCTTTCAAATAAATTGAACAGACACTGTCAATGTTTAACACACGGCGTATTGGTTTAAGACGTATTTCACGATTAAGCTGATGCATTGTTGTTCTCCTAACCGGCACGGATTTCTCGTCTGAAAATCGGCCATGAACTGTCTGACCCAGCCCAAAAATTGAGCCTTTATCTGTCCTCACAATAATAGGTACTGATAGTATACATTGTTCGATGTTTAATTTACAGAAATTACAATTGAAACATACTTCATTCAATTAACTGATTATATAGGAAAACTCCACCTTTTTAACAGTTTCTTCTACTACGAGAGTTAACCTGTATTATTTGTTTAAATCATGAAATTAACTGATATACACTCCTGGAAATTGAAATAAGAACACCGTGAATTCATTGTCCCAGGAAGGGGAAACTTTATTGACACATTCCTGGGGTCAGATACATCACATGATCACACTGCCAGAACCGCAGGCACATAGACACAGGCAACAGAGCATGCACAATGTCGGCACTAGTACAGTGTATATCCACCTTTCGCAGCAATGCAGGCTGCTATTCTCCCATGGAGACGATCGTAGAGATGCTGGATGTAGTCCTGTGGAACGGCTTGCCATGCCATTTCCACCTGGCGCCTCAGTTGGACCAGCGTTCGTGCTGGACGTGCAGACCGCGTGAGACGACGCTTCATCCAGTCCCAAACATGCTCAATGGGGGACAGATCCGGAGATCTTGCTGGCCAGGGTAGTTGACTTACACCTTCTAGAGCACGTTGGGTGGCACGGGATACATGCGGACGTGCATTGTCCTGTTGCAACAGCAAGTTCCCTTGCCGGTCTAGGAATGGTAGAACGATGGGTTCGATGACGGTTTGGATGTACCGTGCACTATTCAGTGTCCCCTCGACGATCACCAGTGGTGTACGGCCAGTGTAGGAGATCGCTCCCCACACTATGATGCCGGGTGTTGGCCCTGTGTGCCTCGGTCGTATGCAGTCCTGATTGTGGCGCTCACCTGCACGGCGCCAAACACGCATACGACCATCATTGGCACCAAGGCAGAAGCGACTCTCATCGCTGAAGACGACACGTCTCCATTCGTCCCTCCATTCACGCCTGTCGCGACACTACTGGAGGCGGGCTGCACGATGTTGGGGCGTGAGCGGAAGACGGCCTAACGGTGTGCGGGACCATAGCCCAGCTTCATGGAGACGGTTGCGAATGGTCCTCGCCGATACCCCAGGAGCAACAGTGTCCCTAATTTGCTGGGAAGTGGCGGTGCGGTCCCCTACGGCACTGCGTAGGATCCTACGGTCTTGGCGTGCATCCGTGCGTCGCTGAGGTCCGGTCCCAGGTCGACGGGCACGTGCACCTTCCGCCGACCACTGGCGACAACATCGATGTACTGTGGAGACCTCACGCCCCACGTGTTGAGCAATTCGGCGGTACGTCCACCCGGCCTCCCGCATGCCCAGTATACGCCCTCGCTCAAAGTCCGTCAACTGCACATACGGTTCACGTCCACGCTGTCGCGGCATGCTACCAGTGTTAAAGACTGCGATGGAGCTCCGTATGCCACGGCAAACTGGCTGACACTGACGGCGGCGGTGCACAAATGCTGCGCAGCTAGCGCCATTCGACGGCCAACACCGTGGTTCCTGGTGTGTCCGCTGTGCCGTGCGTGTGATCATTGCTTGTACAGCCCTCTCGCAGTGTCCGGAGCAAGTATGGTGGGTCTGACACACCGGTGTCAATGTGTTCTTTTTTCCATTTCCAGGAGTGTAGTTACGCAAACAATACTTCCGACAAAACTGGTAATCACTTTGCTAACATGTTTTCGAATAGATACATACATACAGGCATACATTAATCCTTGTTCCATAGATCACGAATACGACATTTGATGTGGAATGTGTCACTTTACACAAAATAGTTAATTTATTTTTTTACAGTTACTACTTCATATATAAGAATTCATCTATTGAGTAGGAGGAGTTGTCATTCAGAAATTTTTTAATTTGCTTTTAAATGTTGGTTGGCTATCTGTCAGACTTTTAATACTGTTTGGCAAATCACCAAAGATTTTCGTGGCAGCATAATTCACCCCTTTCTGTGCCAAAGTGAGATTTACTGCAGAATCGTGAATATCATCCTTTCTTCTAGTGTTGTAACTATGCACTTCGCTGTTATTTTTGAATTGGGATGGGTTATTAATGACAAATTTCGTAAGTGAATATATGTATTGCGAAGGTACTGTGAATATCCCGAGTTCCTTCAATAACTGTCTGCAAGGTGATCTTGGGTAGGCTCCAGCTATTATTCTGATTACTCGCTTTTGTGCAACGAATACTTTCTCTCTTAATGACGAATTGCAGCAATATACGACGTCATATGAAAGCAGTGAATGAAAATACGCATAGTAGGCTAATTTACTGATATGTTTATCATCACAATGTGCAATAACCCTAACATCATAAGTAGAAGAACCTAAGTGTTTCAGCAGATCATCGATGTGTTTCTTCCAATTCAATTTCTCATCAATGCACACACCCAGAAATTTTGAGTATTCTGCCTTAGCAACAGACTTCCCTTCATAGTCTATATTTATCAATGGTATTACGCCACATACTGTACAGAATTGTATAAACTGCATTTCTCAAAATTTACTGAGAGTCCATTTGCACAGAACCACTTAATAAATTTTTGAAAGACATTATTTGCAATTTCCTCAGCTGATTGTTGCTTCTTGGGTGTGATCACTATATTTGCTTCTTCATGAATATGGAATGACAAGTCGTTAAGATATATTAAGAACAATAAGGGACCCAAGACTGAACCCTGTAGGACACCATTCTTGATACCTCCCCAGTTAGAGGACTCTGTTGGTATTTGAAGATTAACTGTACTGTTAATTTCAAGCTTCTGCATTCTTCCAGTTAAGTATGAATTAAACCATTTGTGCAATGTCTCACTCATACCACAATACTTAAGCTTATCTAGATGAATTTCATGATTTGCACAATCAAAAGCCTTTGATAGATCACAAAATATCCCAATGGGCTATGATCGGTTATTCAATGCATTTTATATTTGATCAGTGAAAGCATATGTAACATTTTCTGTTGAAAATCCTTTCTGAAAACCAAATTGACATTTTATTAGTACTTCATTTTTATAAATCTGTTGAATATATTAATTTTTTGAAGAATTTTGGATAAAGCTGTCAGAAGTGAGATTGGGCAGTAGCTGTTAGCATCAGATCTATCCCCTTTTTTATGCAATGGTTTAACAATAGTGTATTTCAGTATTTCAGTCTATCTGGAAAAATTCCCTGTTTCAGTGAGCTATTACATATGTGGCTGAGAATCCTACTTATTTGTTGGGAACAAGCTTTTAGTACCTTGTTGGAAATGCCGTCAATTCCATGTGAGCTTTTACTTTCGAGTGAATTTCTTATTTTCCTAATTTCAGTAGGAGAGGTGGATTGAATTTCAATTTTATCAAAATTCATAGGTACTGCCTCTTCCATATACTGCCTTGCATTTTCTAATGAATGGATGGATCCTATTTTCTCTAGAAGACTTAAAAAATGATTATTTAAAATGTTTTCTACTTCTAACTTATTGTTAACAAACTTTTCATTGTGTTTGATAGAAATACAGTCTTCCTTTACTCTCAGTTGCCCTGTTTCCCTTTTCACAATATTCCACATTGTTTTAATTTTATTATCAAATGTGCTAATCTCTGACATAATGCACATACTTCTGGACTTTTTAATAACTTTTCTTAAATATAGTGTCAATGTTTAGGGATCATTACTCCTCCTAGCTATTTTAAGATACATTTCCAATTTCTGTTTACAAGATATTTTTATCCCTTTAGTAAGCCATGGCGTTTTACATGGTTTCTTACAATTATATTTCACTGTTTTCTAAGGAAAACTGTATTCAAATACACTCACAAAGGTATCATGAAATAGGTTAAATTTTAAATTAGCATCATGTTCCCTGCACACCTCATCCCAGTCTAAATGTTGCAAGCTTTCCCTAAAATTTTGAATTGTTAAATCATTAATGAATCGCACTATTTTGGAGGACTGTTTTGCTTTACCGTATGGAGCTATATCATATACTGTGACTAGCTGTGCATCATGATCAGACGACGATTCTTAACAGGTAAAATTTTTGTTTGATTAAATTTATCGTTGTCTATGAAAAAGTTATCTATCGGTGTGCCAAATAGATTCTTTAAGAATACTATTAGTTGTTCTCCCAAATGTTTATAATTAGTACATAATTTATATTTGTTTATATGTCAACAATAGAATTTAAGTTACGAAACAATTACTGATTTCACCCTATAACAAAAATATTAACTAGGAATAGTGGAAATAAATTAGAAAATCAATTACATACATAAAACTAAGCACAAAACTAGGTTTGGTGGTAAGTTCTTTAAGACTGATCGCCAACCTTTCTCTTTTATGAAAATGCATATTACACTTATGTTAATGGTAATTAGTTAAGAAGCAGAAAAGAATTTTAAGGAGGCAGATGGCAAAACAAGAGGGGAAGTAAAAATATCCAGGCTTGCTTCGTCACAAACTATCGCAGCAACTCTCTCTCTCTCTCTCTCTCTCTCTCTCTCTCTCTCTCTCTCTGTCTGTCTGTCTGTCTGTATATAAGTGTGAACATTAATGAAACCGACAGACTGCAAAGACGGATTCCTGACTGGAAAAGCAGGACGAAAGGCCCAATAAACCTGTGCCAGGAATTGCATCTTTGCCACGGTAGATAGCGCCAACGAATGAAAGTTTCCAGTCCCTGCAGTTTGGCAGTTTTATGAATCTTCACCCTGTGAATAGAGAGAACATAGAAATGGGGATTCATGGCGTCGAAAAGCAGCTGGAACAGATGAAAACAATGTAAGTCGTCAAGTCCAGATGCAATCGCAACTACGGCATTGGCCTCTTATTTCGCTTGCATTTATCGCGAATCTCTCTCCCAACGCGAACTCTCAACGAGTTGCGAAAAGAAAAAAAAAAGGTGGCTTCCGTATCTAAGAAGCGTGAAAGAACGGATCTCCAAAATTACAAATATATCTAACATCGTTTTGATGTAGAATTTTCTTAGTCAGAAGAAGAGCTGACGGTACACTGGGACACAGCGTCCATCGCAAATCAACTCATACAGAGTTATATTTGCAGGCCACAGGTTGCCATTATCCTGCGCAGCATCCTATGCTCTTTGGTGCATAGAGCACATGTAGTCTCAGATGCCGACAGCCTACCTGGTGGGCTACAGCACCTGAGAACGGCATTCCAACAGAATGGCTATTCCGAAAGGCAGATACGCCATGCATTCCGTTCTCAGCAAACTCGAAGCAGGGATGTAAGTGAAGATGCGGAGGCACCCACTGCAACAGCGTTCTTGCCCTATTTTGGCGGCATGTCTTCGAGAATAGAATGAATCCTCAAAAAAGCACGACGTTAAGTGTGTTTTTAGGCCACCAGCAAAACTGAGGAATTTATTGTGCTCTGTCAAAGACGACCTTGGCCTCAGAAAAGACCTTGGCCTCAGAAAACGTGGCGTGTACAAAATCCCAAGCCAATGTGGAAAATCTTATATTGGACAGACATGCCGAACCGTGCAAGATCGTTGCGTCGAACATCATCGTCATACACGCCTGGGGCAACCTGATTAATCAGCGGTTGCGGAACATTGCCTAGACACGGGACATCATATGCTTTACGAACAGACGGAAATTTTACCCCCAGCGTCATCTTTCTGGGACTGTGTTATTAAGGAAGCCATACATATTCGCACGGCGGACAATCTTATCAACAGGGATGCAGGTTTTCAACTGAGCGCCGCCTGGAATCCAGCTCTGACTGCCATTAAATCAAAAACAGGGAAAACAAGTGTGGTGTCACTGCCAGACACCACACTTGCTAGGTGGTATCCTTTAAATCGGCCGCGGTCCGTTAGTATACGTCGGACCCGCGTGTCGCCACTATCAGTGATTGCAGACCGAGCGCCGCCATATCGCAGGTCTAGAGAGACGTCCTAGCACTCGCCCCAGTTGTACAGCCGACTTTACTAGCGATGGTTCACTGACAAAATACGCTCTCATTTGCCGAGACGATAGTTAGCATAGCCTTCAGCTATGTCATTTGCTACGACCTAGCAAGGCGCCATTATCATTTATCTTGTGATGCATGTACCGTCAGACCGATGTTCACCAATTATGGTTTAAAGTTAAGTATTCCAGAAGCTACGTACTACTTTGGCTACTGTAAAGACTTTGTCCTGTTTAAGACCTCAGCCATCCTGCGTGAGCTTAAACGCGTGACTTTCGGCTTCACCTCATAGTGGCTTGGCTGTCTTGCCAAGTCACAACAACAAGGACTTCCGCTTCCTGAAGTGACGCAACGCGTAGCTGAGGTTTAGTTCAGACTGTAACCGCAGGAGCATCCGGCAGCACAGTTATTGCCCATAGCGCACGCGCGGATGGCCGTTCTGCAGCTCCCAGTAAGGGGCACCAGGAGCGCGCTTCCTCCAACTACACTCCTGGAAATTGAAATAAGAACACCGTGAATTCATAGTCCCAGGAAAGGGAAACTTTATTGACACATTCCTGGGGTCAGATACATCACATGATCACACTGACAGAACCACAGGCACATAGACACAGGCAACAGAGCATGCACAATGTCGGCATTAGTACAGTGTATATCCACCTTTCGCAGCAATGCAGGCTGCTATTCTCCCATGGAGACGATCGTAGAGATGCTGGATGTAGTCCTGTGGAACGGCTTGCCATGCCATTTCCACCTGGCGCCTCAGTTGGACCAGCGTTCGTGCTGGACGTGCAGACCGCGTGAGACGACGCTTCATCCAGTCCCAAACATGCTCAATGGGGGACAGATCGGGAGATCTTGCTGGCCAGAGTAGTTGACTTACATCTTCTAGAGCACGTTGGGTGGCACGGGACACATGCGGACGTGCATTGTCCTGTTGGAACAGCAAGTTCCCTTACCGGTCTAGGAATGGTAGAACGATGGGTTCGATGTCGGTTTGGATGTACCGTGCACTATTCAGTGTCCCCTCGACGATCACCAGTGGTGTACGGCCAGTGTAGGAGGTCGCTCCCCACACCATGATGCCGGGTGTTGGCCCTGTGTGCCTCGGTCGTATGCAGTCCTGATTGTGGCGCTCACCTGCACGGCGCCAAACACGCATACGACCATCATTGGCACCAAGGCAGAAGCGACTCTCATCGCTGAAGACGACACGTCTCCATTCGTCCCTCCATTCACGCCTGTCGCGACACCACTGGAGGCGGGCTGCACGATGTTGGGGCGTGAGCGGAAGACGGCCTAAGGGTGTGCGGGAGCGTAGCCCAGCTTCATGGAGACGGTTGCGAATGGTCCTCGCCGATATCCCAGTAGCAACAGTGTCCCTAATTTGCTGGGAAGTGGCGGTGCGGTCCCCTACGGCACTGCGTAGGATCCTACGGTCTTGGCGTGCATCCGTGCGTCGCTGCGGTCCGGTCCCAGGTCGACGGGCACGTGCACCTTCCGCCGACCACTGGCGACAACATCGATGTACTGTGGAGACCTCACGCCCCACGTGTTGAGCAATTCGGCGGTACGTCCACCCGGCCTCCCGCATGCCCACTATATGCCCTCGCTCAAAGTCCGTCAACTGCACATACGGTTCACGTCCACGCTGTCGCGGCATGCTACCAGTGTTAAAGACTGCGATGGAGCTCCGTATGCCACGGCAAACTGGCTGACACTGACGGCGGCGGTACACAAATGCTGCGCAGCTAGCGCCATTCGACGGCGAACACCGCGGTTCCTGGTGTGTCCGCTGTGCCGTGCGTGTGATCATTGCTTGTACAGCCCTCTCGCAGTGTCCGGAGCAAGTATGGTGGGTCTGACACACCGGTGTCAATGTGTTCTTTTTTCCATTTCCAGGAGTGTATTAGCGTCTTCCCGCGCACGCGTATTGCCTGCTCCCGTCATGATAAATTCCGACGCCGGCGCGCTATTATCATCGGTCGCGCCTTGCAGCACTGACAGCAGCAGCTACCACCAACTGATGATGTCGAGTAGAAATATTGTGCGATTTACACAATACGATCCGGCGGCAAACCCGAGAAGCGTATTTGCAACAGATCCGTCGGGAAATCATGGAAAGTCACATATTTTAAGGACTATAATAAACTTCCCTGAGACAGAAAACGTTCTGTCCACAACTTCAGTACTGATTTGGAAACCATCGCTCATGAGAAATTCAGGTTTGCCTTTTCTCACACTATATCCTGCGAACTATGGACGAAGGGCAAGAGTTACGTTCCACGTTCCTAAGTTTCCAGAAAGCGTTTGACGCTTCACTACCTCACTGCATATTGTTAACGAACGTACGACGGAATAGCTTCTCAAATACGTCAGTTGTTCGAAGACTTCTCGAGTAATAGAACCCAGTACGTTGTGTACGGCGAGTGAATCGTCTGAAGTGATCCAGGGAAGTGTGGTAGGGCCGCTCTTACACAAAGACTATCTGATGGAAAGGGCGAACAGCAGTCCTTGGCTGTTTGCTGATGACGATGTAGTGTAGGGGATAATGTCTTTGCGTGACTGTAGGAGGATATGGTATGGCTTACACAAAATTTCTAGTTGGTGTGGTGGATGACAGCTATCTCTGAGTGTGGTACAATAAAAGTTAATGAAGATGAGTGCGAAAAACAATCCTGTAATGACGTATCTAGGTGTATCATTGCAGAGCGACATGAAACGGAATGAACATGTATCGACTGTTGTAGGAATAGCGAATGTTGGCTTCCGTGTATTAGGAGAATGTTTAGGTAAGTGTGGTTCATTTGTGAAGGTGACCGGGCACAGACCGCAAGGACGACCCATTCTTGAGTATTGCTCAAGTGTTTGGGATCCTCGCCAGGTCGGATTAAAGGAAAGTACCAAAGCAATTCAGAGGCATGCTGACCGACTTGTTATAGTACGTTCAATCAACAGGCGAGTATTGCGGAAATGCTACGCCAAATCAAATGCTATTTCCTGGAGGGAAGGACACGTTCTTTTCGCTAAATCCTGTTGGGAAATTTAAGAGACCCGGCATTTGCGACAGACTGCACAGCAAAGACAGCAAGAGAAATTAGGTGTCGTACGGAAGGATGTAGATGTCTTTATCTTGCTACATTTGGGATTGTACAATGTAGTGAGTGGTTAGTGGTCGTACACGATACCCTGCATGATGTATCTGTGGTGGCTTGCAGAGCAGCTACGTATGTGTAGAGCTAGTTTCCCTACATTCATCCTATTTAACACATCCCATTATTTTCACTTTGTACACAAACTGAGACTTGTGGAGTGCGTGTCTATCGCTGTGGGTCTGTATAATTCACTGACACCGTTGACTTGCGTTTGTTGCGCTGTATTTTGAATGATTATATGCTGTTGGAAACAAAATTTGTGAGTGAACTGAGGAATTTTTAGTAGGAAATAGTCAGCACGTTATCTCATCGACAGACGTAGAAATATATATGTGGTGTTTTCTTTCTAAGATGTCCAAAAGGACAGACAAATGGTCCAAATGGCTCTGAGCACTGTGGGACTCAACTTCTGAGGTCACCAGTCCCCTAGAACTTAGAACTACTTAAACCTAACTAACATAAGGACATCACACACATCCATGCCCGAGGCAGGATTCGAACCTGCGACCGTAGCGTTCGCGCAGTTCCAGACTGTTGCGCCTAGAACCGCTCGGCCACACCGGCCGGCGGCAGGATTCGAACCTGCGACAGTAACGGTCGCGCGGTTCCAGACTGTAGCCTAGAAACGCTCGGCCACCCCGGCCGGCAAGGACAGACACCACATATATATAATTAAGGCGGTAACAGAAACAATCCCTTTTTACTTCACAACCAAAGTCAAACACCTTACGGGAATCGGTGAGATGCTGCGAGTAATGAGGCAGGGACACTACATCAGCAATGTGTGGTACAAGTTGACACAAAGGAATTTATGACAGTGGGCATTTATTTATATCAATGGGGTATGTTGAAATTATTCAGATTGTGAAGGGAGACGAAAATTTAATAGTCATGGGTGACTGGAATTCGAGTGTAGGAAAAGGGAGAGAAGGAAACATAGTAGGTGAATATGGATTGGGGGACAGAAATGAAAGAGGAAGCCGCCTGGTCGAATTTTGCACAGAGCACAACATAATCATAACTAACACTTGGTTTAAGAATCATGAAAGAAGGTTGTATACATGGAAGAACCCTGGCGATACTAAAAGGTATCAGATAGATTATATAATGGTAAGACAGAGATTTAGGAACCAGGTTTTAAATTGTAAGACATTTCCAGGGGCAGATGTGGACTCTGACCACAATCTATTGGTTATGACCTGTAGATTAAAACTGAAGAAACTGCAAAAAGGTGGGAATTTAAGGAGATGGGACCTGGATAAACTAAAAGAACCAGAGGTTGTACAGAGATTCAGGGAGAGCATAAGGGAGCAATTGACAGGAATGGGGGAAATAAATACAGTAGAAGAAGAATGGGTAGCTTTGAGGGATGAAGTAGTGAAGGCAGCAGAGGATCAAGTAGGTAAAAAGACGAGGGCTAGTAGAAATCCTTGGGTAACAGAAGAAATATTGAATTTAATTGATGAAAGGAGAAAATATAAAAATGCACTAAGTGAAACAGGCAAAAAGGAATACAAACGTCTCAAAAATGAGATCGACAGGAAGTGCAAAATGGCTAAGCAGGGATGGCTAGAGGACAAATGTAAGGATGTAGAGGCCTATCTCACTAGGGGTAAGATAGATACCGCCTACAGGAAAATTAAAGAGACCTTTGGAGATAAGAGAACGACTTGTATGAATATCAAGAGCTCAGATGGAAACCCAGTTCTAAGCAAAGAAGGGAAAGCAGAAAGGTGGAAGGAGTATATAGAGGGTCTATACAAGGGCGATGTACTTGAGGACAATATTATGGAAATGGAAGAGGATGTAGATGAAGATGAAATGGGAGATATGATACTGCGTGAAGAGTTTGACAGAGCACTGAAAGACCTGAGTCGAAACAAGGCCCCCGGAGTAGACAATATTCCATTGGAACTACTGACGGCCGTGGGAGAGCCAGTCCTGACAAAGCTCTACCATCTGGTGAGCAAGATGTATGAAACAGGCGAAATACCCTCAGACTTCAAGAAGAATATAATAATTCCAATCCCAAAGAAAGCAGGTGTTGACAGATGTGAAAATTACCGAACTATCAGCTTAATAAGTCACAGCTGCAAAATACTAACACGAATTCTTTACAGACGAATGGAAAAACTAGTAGAAGCCAACCTCGGGGAAGATCAGTTTGGATTCCGTAGAAACACTGGAACACGTGAGGCAATACTGACCTTACGACTTATCTTAGAAGAAAGATTAAGGAAAGGCAAACCTACGTTTCTAGCATTTGTAGACTTAGAGAAAGCTTTTGACAATGTTGACTGGAATACTCTCTTTCAAATTCTAAAGGTGGCAGGGGTAAAATACAGGGAGCGAAAGGCTATTTACAATTTGTACAGAAACCAGATGGCAGTTATAAGAGTCGAGGGACATGAAAGGGAAGCAGTGGTTGGGAAGGGAGTAAGACAGGGTTGTAGCCTCTCCCCGATGTTGTTCAATCTGTATATTGAGCAAGCAGTAAAGGAAACAAAAGAAAAATTCGGAGTAGGTATTAAAATTCATGGAGAAGAAATAAAAACTTTGAGGTTCGCCGATGACATTGTAATTCTGTCAGAGACAGCAAAGGACTTGGAAGAGCAGTTGAATGGAATGGACAGTGTCCTGAAAGGAGGATATAAGATGAACATCAACAAAAGCAAAACAAGGATAATGGAATGTAGTCTAATTAAGTCGGGTGATGCTGAGGGAATTAGATTAGGAAATGAGGCACTTAAAGTAGTAAAGGAGTTTTGCTATTTGGGGAGCAAAATAACTGATGATGGTCGAAGTAGAGAGGATATAAAATGTAGGCTGGCAATGGCAAGGAAAGCGTTTCTGAAGAAGAGAAATTTGTTAACATCCAGTATAGATTTAAGTGTCAGGAAGTCATTTCTGAAAGTATTCGTATGGAGTGTAGCCATGTATGGAAGTGAAACATGGACGATAAATAGTTTGGACAAGAAGAGAATAGAAGCTTTCGAAATGTGGTGCTACAGAAGAATGCTGAAGATTAGATGGGTAGATCACATAACTAATGAGGAAGTATTGAATAGGATTGGGGAGAAGAGAAGTTTGTGGCACAACTTGACCAGAAGAAGGGATCGGTTGGTAGGACATGTTCTGAGGCATCAAGGGATCACCAATTTAGTATTGGAGGGCTGCGTGGAGGGTAAAAATCGTAGAGGGAGACCAAGAGATGAATACACTAAGCAGATTCAGAAGGATGTAGGTTGCAGTAGGTACTGGGAGATGAAAAAGCTTGCACAGGATAGAGTAGCATGGAGAGCTGCATCAAACCAGTCTCAGGACTGAAGACCACAACAACAACAACATGTTGAAAATTTGTGCCAGACTGGGATTAGAACCTGGGCCTCCTGTGGCTCACGTTGTGGATCATTAATGATCTTGCAGACATCATTAATGGTAACCCCAGAGTTTTTGCGAGAATGGTGTCATTTATAATGAGAAAAAGCTTCGCCAAAGCACTGCATAACAACAATGTGGAGTTCCCAGAGGGGAAATAGTAAACGAAATTAAACTGGTGGAGACAGTATATGGTATTATTGCGGCAATTAAAGAGTCAAGTCAGATTAGAAACAAGATGGCATTGTGAGCCCTCTTGCCACTGTGATGTTGCACCCTCTCTGGCCTGAACGCATCCATTGATTCGGCTGGGAAGGGTCTCATAAGACCGTTGTATCTTCTCCTCGTCATGACGGTTCACTGCTATTACAAACGGTACTCGACGTGATCGCAACTGGCACATGTGCGGTCCCATCCATGTTCTGTCGGGGACAGGGGTAGGGATCTTACTGCCATGGGAGTACTTTAACATCACGCAGGCAGTTCACAGAGCAACGTGGGATGTGTCGAAGAGCATTGTCATGTTGAAAAATGGCACCACCATACCGTCATGTCAGAGGTAACACTGAGGACACAGGATGTCCAAGATGTACCGTTGCGACGTCACGGTTCAATCAATCATTGTCTGTCACGTCCTGAGTTCATGCGCAATGGCTCCATACACCATAGCGGTAGGAATA
This sequence comes from Schistocerca serialis cubense, assembly GCF_023864345.2. Taxonomy (NCBI): domain Eukaryota; kingdom Metazoa; phylum Arthropoda; class Insecta; order Orthoptera; family Acrididae; genus Schistocerca; species Schistocerca serialis. The sequence continues at coordinate 84,561,893 of NC_064649.1, read as the reverse complement.
ACACAGCGGTGAGCCACATCGGGTAGCCGCGCGGTCTAGGGCGCCTTGCCACGGTTCGCGCGGCTTCCCCCCCCCCTCCCCCCACCCCGTGGGAGGTTCGAGTTCTTCCTTGGGCATGCGTGTGTGTATTGTCCATGCGTAAGTCACTTTAAGTTAGATTAACTAGTGTGTAAGCCTAGAGACCGATGACCTCAGCAGTTTGGTCCCGTAGGAACTTCCCACAAGAAACACAGATGTGGATCTCCAAAACACTGGAATAATGGGACCTGTCTTCAAGTTGCCACTACATATGCTGATGATCGACATATATGTTAGTTCAGAACCAATAGTTAATCGCTAAAGACTGCGTGGCGCCATTTATCATCAGTCGATGCTTCCTGGCCACGTCACTACTCCAAGCGCAAAAATGGTTCAAATGGCTCTGAGCACTATGGGACTTAACTTCTGAGGTCATTAGTCCCCTAGAACTTAGAACTACTTAAACCTAACTAACCTAAGGACATCACACACATGTATTTCCGAGGCAGGATTCGAACTTGCGACCGTAGCGGTCGTGCGGTTCTAGACTATAGCGGCTAGAACCGCTCGGCCACCACGGCCGGCACTCCAAGTGCAACAGTTTGTGTTGTGGTGTTGACGGAAACCTACACAGGTTACGGTAATTCCATCATCCGGCTGCTGGCAATTTCGACCAATGATGCGAAACTACACAGAATATCGTAGCTAGCCCATTACTTGATCTCTGATAGCAGGCGCAGATGTGACAGACATTTAGATGTGCTTGGTGTACAATATGGTAATCCTCCCTTGTGGTGGTCGGACGTGGTCAACCGGAACTTTCATGAGGAGTATGCCTGCTCACACGTTCCCATGAAGTCCAATATTGAGCCACTGTTACATTCAAATGCACCACAAATTTGCGCTTTTCACCATTGTCCCAACTGGCCAAACAGACCCACAATGAAGCCTATTCAAATATCAACTGCTCATAAGGCCATATCACACTTGCATGTCTGCCCCGATAGCTGAATGGTCAGCGTGACAGACTGCCGTCCTAAGGGGGCCGGGTTCGATTCCCGGCTGGGTCGGGGATTTTCTCCGCTCAGAGACTGGGTGTTGTGTTGTCTGCATCATCATTTCATCCCCATCCGGCGCGCAGGTCACCCAATGTGGCGACGAATGTAACAGGACCTGCACCAAGGCGACCGGACCTGACCCGCAAGGGGCCTCCAAGCCAATGACACCAAACGCTCATTTCCATTTCGTCACACTAGCATGCGACGCTTCGTTGTCTTACACAGTGATCACTCAGCATCTGACACTATACACGCCCCTTACATAACATACCACGCCCGGTATCAACACTAAACACGAACAACACCAGTGACCTCTGGTGGCCGTTATACCTGTCACAGAGAATTGCAATCGTTTACATCTACATCTACAGGGCACTCCGCAAGCCACCATACGGTGCGTGGCGGAGGGCGGCCTCTACCACTACCAGTCATTTCCTTTCCTGTTCCACTCGCAAACAGAGCGAGGGAAAAAACGACTGTCTATACGCCACGATATGAGCCCCGATGTATCGAAACTTATCTTGGTGGTCCTTACGTGCACCGTACGTTGCCGGCAGTAGAATCGTTGGGCAGTCAGCTTCAAATGTCGTTTCTCTATATTTTGTCAGTAGTGTTTCTCGAAAAGAACGTCGTCTTCCCTCGGGGGATTCCCATTTCACTTCCTGAAGCATCTCTGTAACACGTGTTGTTCGAACCTACCGATAATAAATCTAGCTGCCAGCCTCTGAAATGCTTGGATGTCTTCATTCAATCTGGCGTGGTACGAATCCCAAACACTCAAGCAGTACTCTAGAATAGGTCACACCAATGTCCCATATACAGTCTCCTTTACAATTGAACCACTCTTCCCTACAATTCCCCCAACAAACCGAGGTCGACCATTCGCCTTTCCTACCACAGTTCTCAAATGCTCGTTCCATTTCATATCGCCTTGAAACGTAACGCCCAAATATTTACTGGACTTCATTGTGTCAAGTAGGACACTGTAAAACTTACGTGTTGTTGGAACCTACCGATAATAAATCTAGCTGCCAGCCTCTGAAATGCTTGGATGTCTTCCTTCAATCTGACCTGGAACGAATCCCAAACACTCAAGCAGTACTCTAGAATAGGTCGCACCAGTGTCCCATATGAAGTCTCCCTTACAATTGAACCACTCTTCTCTACAATTCCCCCAACAAACCGAGGTCGACCATTCGCCTTTCCTACCACAGTTCTCAAATGCTCGTTCCACTTCATGTCACCTTGAAACGTAACGCCCAAATATTTACTGGACTTCATTGTGTCAAGTAGGACACTGTAAAACTTATGTGTTGTTCGAACCTACCGATAATAAATCTAGCTGCCAGCCTTTGAAATGCTTGGATGTCTTCCTTCAATCTGACCTGGTACGAATCCCAAACACTCAAGCAGTACTCTAGAATAGGTCGCACTAGTGTTCCATATGCAGTCTCCCTTACAATTGAACCACTCTTCTCTACAATTCCCCCAACAAATCGAGGTCGACCATTCACCTTCCCTACCACAGTTCTGAAATGCTCGTTCCATTTCATGTCGTCTTGAAACGTAATGCCCAAATATTTACTGGACTTCATTGTGTCAAGTAGGACACTGTAAAACTTACGTCTTGTTCGAACCTACCGGTAATAAATCTAGCTGCCAGCCTTTGAAATGCTTGGATGTCTTCCTTCAATCTGACCTGGTACGAATCCCAAACACTCAAGCAGTACTCTAGAATAGGTCGCACTAGTGTTCCATATGCAGTCTCCCTTACAATTGAACCACTCTTCTCTACAATTCCCCCAACAAATCGAGGTCGACCATTCGCCTTCCCTACCACAGTTCTCCAATGCTCGTTCCATTTCATGTCGCCTTGAAATGTAACGCCCAAATATTTACTGGACTTCATTGTGTCAAGTAGGACACTGTAAAACTTACGTCTTGTTCGAACCTACCGGTAATAAATCTAGCTGCCAGCCTTTGAAATGCTTGGATGTCTTCCTTCAATCTGACCTGGTACGAATCCCAAACAATCAAGCAGTACTCTAGAATAGGTCGCACTAGTGTTCCATATGCAGTCTCCCTTACAATTGAACCACTCTTCTCTACAATTCCCCCAACAAATCGAGGTCGACCATTCGCCTTCCCTACCACAGTTCTGAAATGCTCGTTCCATTTCATGTCGCCTTGAAACGTTACGCCCAAATATTTAACGGACTTGACTGTGTCAAGTAGGACAGTAGTAATACTGTACCGAACCACTGCAGGTTTGTTCTTCCTACCACCCTCATTAACGTACATTTTTCTACATTTAGAGCAAGCTGGCGTTCATCACACGAAATAGAAATTTTGTCTAAGCCTCCTTGTATCCTCCTACAGCGATTCAACTTTGACACCTTACCCTACACCACTGCATCATCCACAGACAACCACAGACTGCTGCCCATGCTGTCAGTCAAATCATTTATGTATATGGAGAAGAATAGGGGTCATACCACACTTCCCTGGGGCACTTCTGACGATACCTTGGTCTCTGATGAAAACTCGCCGTCGAGGACAACATACTGGGCTCTATTATTTAAATAGTCTTCGAGCCACTTGCTTATCTATGAAAATATTCCATATGGTCGTACCTTCATTAACAGCCAGCAATGGGGCACGGTGTCAAACTATTTCCAGAAATCCAGAAATAATATTCCTGTGGCCCTCCATGGATAGTTTGCAGCGTGTCATGTGAGAGATGGGCAAGCTGAGCTTCGCTCGAGCGATGCTTTCGAAAGTCAAGCCGATACGTTGACATAAGATTATTAGTCTGAAGAAAGTTTATTTTATTCGAACCGAGAATATATTCAAGGTTCAAAAATGGTTCAAATGGCTCTGAGCACTATGCGACTTAACTACTGTGGTCATCAGTCCCATAGAACTTAGAACTACTTACACCTAACTAACCTAAGGACATCACACACATCCATGCCCGAGGCAGGATTCGAACCTGCGACCGTAGCGGCCGCTCGGTTCCAGACTGTAGCGCCGAGAACCACACGGCCACTCCGGCCGGCTATGTTCAAGGATTCTGCAATAAACCAAAGTCAGGGACTCTGGTCTGTAAATCTGAGGGTCGTTCTTTTACCATTCTCATACACTGAAATCACCAGCGCTTTTTTCCAGTCTCTTGGGACTTTATACTGGGCGAGAGATTCACGATGCTTGGAAGCAAGGTAAGGGGCCAATGCTGTAGCCTTTCCATCTGGACCTGATGATTTATTTGGTTTCAAATCTTTGAGCTGTTTCTCTATGCCAGGGACGCTTATTACTATGTCGTCTTTACGGGAGTCTCTCCGACAGTCAAATGACGGTACGTTTGTACGATTTTCCTATATGAACAGTTTTTTGAACGTGAAATTTAAAACTGGAGCTTTCGTCTTGCTATCTTCAGCTGTCACACCAGACTGGTCAAGAAGGGACTGTGTGGAAGCCTTAGACCCGCTTAGTGATTTTACATAGGATCCATTGACAGTGTGTACATGTATGCAGACACGCTGGCATCCGGCCATGTCTCTGGGTGCTATCTCAGCTGGGGTGAGCAATACACTGATACAGTTGGCTAATAGGAAATGGGGAGACGGACTAAAGGTGTTGAGAACCACAGCCCAAGCCGACGCTTTTCACAGCAGAATATACATGCTCGGCGTGGTCCATATCCGCACATGCCAAAAAAGGTCAACTTACACTTAACTCGAACATGCCAACTGATAAATGATTTGGCAGAGCGGTTCTAGGCGCTTCAGTCTGGGACCGCGCGACCGCTACTGTCGCAGGTTCGAATCCTGCCTCGGGCATGGATGTGTGTCATGTCCTTAGGTTAGTTAGGTTTAAGTAGTTGTAAGTCTAGGGGACTGATGACCTCAGATGTTCATAGTCCTTAGAGCCATTTGAACCATCAAGACAAAAATACACTCCTGGAAATGGAAAAAAGAACACATTGACACCGGTGTGTCAGACCCACCATACTTGCTCTGGACACTGCGAGAGGGCTGTACAAGCAATGATCACACGCACGGCACAGCGGACACACCAGGAACCGCGGTGTTGGCCGTCGAATGGCGCTAGCTGCGCAGCATTTGTGCACCGCCGCCGTCAGTGTCAGCCAGTTTGCCGTGGCATACGGAGCTCCATCGCAGTCTTTAACACTGGTAGCATGCCGCGACAGCGTGGACGTGAACCGTATGTGCAGTTGACGGACTTTGAGCGAGGGCGTATACTGGGCATGCGGGAGGCCGGGTGGACGTACCGCCGAATTGCTCAACACGTGGGGCGTGAGGTCTCCACAGTACATCGATGTTGTCGCCAGTGGTCGGCGGAAGGTGCACGTGCCCGTCGACCTGGGACCGGACCGCAGCGACGCACGGATGCACGCCAAGACCGTAGGATCTTACACAGTGCCGTAGGGGACCGCACCGCCACTTCCCAGCAAATTAGGGACACTGTTGCTCCTGGGGTATCGGCGAGGACCATTCGCAACCGTCTCCATGAAGCTGGGCTACGGTCCCGCACACCGTTAGGCCGTCTTCCGCTCACGCCCCAACATCGTGCAGCCCGCCTCCAGTGGTGTCGCGACAGGCGTGAATGGAGGGACGAATGGAGACGTGTCGTCTTCAGCGATGAGAGTCGCTTCTGCCTTGGTGCCAATGATGGTCGTATGCGTGTTTGGCGCCGTGCAGGTGAGCGCCACAATCAGGACTGCATACGACCGAGGCACACAGGGCCAACACCCGGCATCATGGTGTGGGGAGCGATCTCCTACACTGGCCGTACACCACTGGTGATCGTCGAGGGGACACTGAATAGTGCACGGTACATCCAAACCGTCATCGAACCCATCGTTGTACCATTCCTAGACCGGCAAGGGAACTTGCTGTTCCAACAGGACAATGCACGTCCGCATGTATCCCGTGCCACCCAACGTGCTCTAGAAGGTGTAAGTCGACTACCCTGGCCAGCAAGATCTCCGGATCTGTCCCCCATTGAGCATGTTTGGGACTGGATGAAGCGTCGTCTCACGCGGTCTGCACGTCCAGCACGATTGCTGGTCCAGCTGAGGCGCCAGGTGGAAATGGCATGGCAAGCCGTTCCACAGGACTACATCCAGCATCTCTACGATCGTCTCCATGGGAGAATAGCAGCCTGCATTGCTGCGAAAGGTGGATATACACTGTACTAGTGCCGACATTGTGCATGTTCTGTTGCCTGTGTCTATGTGCCTGTGGTTCTGTCAGTGTGATCATGTGATGTATCTGACCCCAGGAATGTGTCAATAAAGTTTCCCCTTCCTGGGACAATGAATTCACGATGTTCTTATTTCAATTTCCAGGAGCGTATAAGTAAACCGTTTAACTCCGTTGTGTGAGTTTGTTACTAATTTGATAGACTGCTGTAGAACCTTTGTTCTCCATTCCTGTTGCCTGGAGCATAGCTGTGCAATAGTAGGAGCGAGGAATTGTCTTAGCGGTGTACTGCACCAGAAACCGTTTCACCAGCCCACAACTCAGCCTGCCGTAACAGTGACAAATCGGCCTCCACAGTAGTAATGACAAGGGCTTAATAAATCTGGCGATGAGGGTTTACAGAACACAGTATGCATGTAGATGCAGAAGATTGACAGGGCGAATGCGAGTCGTGCAAACGGCTGGTAACTTTATCAACGTGATACATGTAGCTTGAGAACAAAGTCATCCGCCAATGCTGTCACGATCAAGAGTCCGATTCGAAATCAGTGAGAGAGCACACTGAAAAAGCCGGTATTCAAGCACCGAGAATAATATAAAACTGGCGTGGGGCTTTAAAGATTCATGGAAGGAAAGGTGGCTTGCGAAACATTTGTTCGACAGATTCTTGAGTATTGTTTATTTGTCTAGGAGCCTAACGAAGTTGAATTAATGAGAGAGATGGAAAGACCATTCGAAGAGTGGCGCCTTTCCTTCACGGGAAAGTGCTCAAGAAACTGCATTGGCAGGTGCTACAAGAGATGCACTGTGCATCACGGAGAGGTTCGATGTGCAAATTCAGGGAAACTGCGTACCAGATATTACAGATATTAAGTCCCATAGAGCCATTTGAGCAATTTGAATAAATGATTGAATGAAACACTCTACAAACTGTGAGAAGCGCCAGCGTTAGGGTCACTAATTACCTAAGGGGCGGTCACGAACGCACTGAGAAGATCAAGTATAACTTCGAAGAACGCCAGACCCTATTTGGAGATACCTGTGAACCTAGGGGTCTCAAACTATGAAAGAGACTCTCCAAACGACTACCCTGGAATGCAGGAGATGCCCAGCGGTGACAAACTGATACGGAAGATTTGGAGGAGCCTGAATTGCGTCACAATATACCGTAACACTAGCGAGTGCTAACGTGACAACGTGGGACCTTCTGGGTGAATACGACAGACGGCTCATGTGATGGCAGCGAATACACTACCGGCCATTAAAATTGCTACACAACGATGATGACGTGCTACAGACGTGAAATTTAGCCGACAGGAAGAAGATGCTGTGATATGCAAATGATTAGCTTCTCAGAGCATTCACACAAGGTTGGCGCCGGTGGCGACACCTACAACCTGCTGACATGAGGAAAGTATCCAACCGATTTCCTATACACAAACAGCAGTTGACCGGCGTTGCCTGGTGAAACGTTGTCGTGATGCCTCATGTAAGGAGCAGGAATGCGTACCATCACGTTTCCGACTTCGATAAAGGTCAGATTGCAGCCTATCGCGATTGCGGTTTATCGTACCGCGACATTGCTGCTCGCGTTGGTCGAGATCCAACTACTGTTAGCAGAATATAGAATCGGTGGGTTCAGGAGCGTAATACGGAACGCCGTGCTAGATCCGAACTCCCTCGTATCAGTAGCAATCGAGATGACAGGCATCTTATCCGCATGGCTGTAACGGATCGTGCAGCCACGTCTCGATCCCTGACGTTTGCAAGACAACAACCATCTGCACGAACAGCTCGACGACGTTTGCAGCAGCATGGACTATCAGCTCGGAGACCGTGGCTGCGGTTACCCTTGATGCTGTATCACAGACAGGAGCGCCTGCGATGGTGTATTCAAGGACGAACCTGTGTGCACGAACGGCTAAACTTCATTTTTTCGGACGAATGCAGGTTCTGTTTACAGCATCACGATGGTCGCATCCGTGTTTGGCGACATCGCGGTGAACGCACATTGGAAGCGTGTATTCGTCATCGCCTTACTGGCGTATCACCCGGCGTGATGGTATGGGGTGCCATTGGTTACACGTCTCGGTCACCTGTTGTTCACGTTGACTGCACTTTGAACAGTGGACGTTACATTTCACCTGTGTTACGACCCGTGGCTCTACCCTTCATTCGATCCCTGCGAAACCCTACATTTCAGCAGGATAATGCACGACCGCATGTTGCAGGTCCTTTACGGGCCTTCCTAGATACAGAAAATGTTCGACTCCTGCCCTGGCCAGCACATTTTTCAGATCTCTCACCAATTGAAAACGTCTGGTCAATGGTGCCCGAGCAACTGGCTCGTCACAATACGCCAGTAACTACCCTTGATGAACTGTGGTATCGTGTTGAAGCTGCATGGGGAGCTGTACCTGTACACGCCATCAGAGCTCTGTTTGACTCAATGCCCAGGCGTATCAAGGCCGTTATTACGGCCAGGCGAGGTTGTTGTGGGCATTGATTTCTCAGGATTTATTCACCAAAATTGCGCGAAAATGTAATCTCATGTCAGTTCTAGTATGATATATTTGTCCAATGAATACCCGTTTATCATCTGCATTTTGTTCTTGGTGTAGCAATTTTAATGACCAGTAGTGTAATAGGATATGAAACAGTTCCTGGTCTGTCCTAGTTCACCTTGTAATACACCATCAAATAATTATGAAAGGGTAGCAAGGAAACATTAGAAGTAGCCCAGTTCTGAACTGAGAAACTTTGACCTCCGGAAAAATGAAGAAGTAAGGAAAGATAGGATCTCGGGGACGGCTCCGCTTCTGGAGCGTTCGGTGGCAGCCGCACTTGAAGAGTATCGACGTTTATGTCAATAGGGCGGAAGGGAGAACTGCTGAGCGAGCAGCGAACTACCACTGGAGCTGCCAAGTGTCTCAAGAGATTGGGAAAAGGGGCCAGTCGTTGCAGCCTTCATGGACGCTCGTCGCGCACACCCACACAGCTGTAGCCAGATGTACCTGACGTGAGAACACGTTGTGACGTACCTGGTCAATTTGTAGCTCCTCTGTGGCACCGATCACAGCGAAAAATTGGTTGTAAATATGTGGGGGTATAGTAATATCTACGCTCATGCTCATAAATTAAGGATAATTGCAAAATGTGGTGCCACACAACGTGGCACAACGAAAAACTGGCGCTAATAGCATAGGACAGATCTGTAAGTCTCCTCCATTGGTGAGAAGTTGGGAACATTGTCTCGAAACACATGTGCTACAAAACGCCGACATCAATATGGGATATGATCACCATGCACACGTACACAGGCCGCATAGTGGGTTGGCATACTCCGGATCAGGTGGTCGAGCAGCTGCTGGGGTATAGCCTTCCATTCTTGCACCAGTGCCTGTCGGAGCACCTGAAGTGTCCTAGGGGGTTTGAAGACGGGCAGCGAAACGTCGACCGAGAGCATCCCAGACGTGCTCGATGGGGTTTAGGTCTGGAGAACAGGCAGGCCATTCCATTCGCCTGATAGCTCCTGTTTCAAGGCACTCCTCCACGATGGCCATGTGGCCGTGCGTTATCATTCATCAGGAGGAAAGTGGGACCACTGCACCCCTGAAAAGGCGGACATACTGGTGCAAAATAACGTCCTGATACACCTGACCTATTACAGTTCCTCTGTCAAATACATGCAGGGGTGTACGTGCACCAATCATAATCCCTCCCCACACCATCAAACCACGACCTCCATACAGATCCCTTTCAATGACATGAAGGGGTTGTTATCTGGTCCCTGGTTCACGCCAGATGAAAACCCGGCGAGAATCACTGTTGAGACTATATCAGTGAACATAACCTGGGACCACTGTTCCAATGACCAAGTGCTGTGTTCTTGACACAATGCTGTAGAGGCTCTCCTGTGACCAGGGGTCAGTGGAATGCACCTTGAATGTCTCTAGGCGAATAAACCATGTCTGTTCAGTGGTCTGTAGACTGTGTATCTGGAGACAACTGTTACAGTTGCTGCGGTAAGGTCCCGAGCAAGGCTATCTGCAGTACTCGTGGGCGTCTGCAGTCACTTATGGTGAGATATCGGTCTTCTTGTGGTGTTGTACACTGTAGACGTCCCGTACTGTAGCGTCTGGATACGTTTCCTTTCTGGTGGAATCGCTGCCATAATCTTGAGATCACACTTTGCGGCACACGGAGGGCCCGTGCTACGACCTGCTGTGTTTGGCCAGCCTCCAGTCGCCCTAGTATTCTACCCCTCATAAAGTCATCAATATTTGTTCTTTGAGCCATTTTCAATACACAGTCACCATTAGCACGTCTGAAAACGTCTGCACACTTACTGGCTGCGTTGTACTCAGACATGCACCAACACACCTCTGCGTATGTGAACTGCTGCCAGCGCCACCGTGCGACCACCGCAGATCAAATGCACCGCATGGTCATACCCCGAGGTGATTTAAACCAGAAAATCGCCCACCAGAGCGTTGTTTAACCATGTATCAGCATTATCCTTAATTTATGAGCTTGAGTGAACATCCAATAACGTGGTCGACACACATTCGGTTAACAGGTTTTAACTTACATAAACATCAGCCCCCCTACTAAATGAAGTAGTTATGACCAGTCCGTGTCACGATTAGGTAGTTAAGTCTCATTTTTCAGTTACCTTGTAACTGCACAATAGCAGTCACTGGGCAGTATACCATAACCAAGCACTATGTCTCCTCGCATGTAAAATACATGTGACACTTTTGTATTAATCTGCAATCATTGTTAACTGTCCAGCTTCACCCTCCACTTTCTTATTCGCAGCAACACACCATTACTCCATTATATTATTACGGTTGTGACTGCCACGGGTTGCACTCTCGAAATCTCGAGACAGACTGACTCTAAAATGGCTTCAGGCCTAGTGCTTATATAGCTTGGCAAAAATGGCTACTGAAGTTTGACGCTACTAAATATGTAATTTAGATCATTTACAATTATAATTGTACGTCTTAAGTTAACTGAATAGTGCAGAAAAATTGATTTTGGTCTGATCTCTATGTTACAATAAGATTTACAGATGAAATGCGCCTTCTTGATAACGAAACCCCAAAAAAAGGGAAGTAAAGAATACCTTAGATGCAGGTGTTAAATACCCACAAACTAATTAAGTGTTGATGTTTGTACCACGTTTTGAAACTAGGTACAAGAATATTTTAATAATTTCTATGGGTTATTTTTCTAGCTTCGTCAATAATATAGAAGTTACATCCATCTACACGTCAACAATGTGACTGACATAGGGAATAACTACTGTTAGTTAATTGAACTGAGTTTTAGCAGCCGGCCGTTGTGTCCGAACGGTTCTAGGCACTTCAGTCCGGAACCGGGCTGTTGCTACGGTCGTAGTTTCGAATCCTGCCTCGGGCATGGTTGTGTGTGATGTCCCCAGGTTAGTTAGATTTAAGTAGTTCTAAGTCTAGGGGATTGATGACCTCAGTCCCATAATGCTCAGAACCATTTGAAGCATTTGAGCTTTAGCAAAATTAGTTCCTCGAAATGCTTTAAACTAATTACAAACTATTCAGGTTAATGTAATTTAGCAAACTTGGGCCTGGTCTTATACTCGGAATTAATTCAAAATGGCTCTAAGCACTGTGGGACATAACTTCTGATGTCATTAGTCCCCTAGACTTAGAACTACTTAAACCTAACTAACATAAGGACATCACAAACATCCATGCCCGAGGCAGGTTTCGATCCTGCGACCGTAGCAGCAGCGAGGTTCCGGACTGAAGAGCCTAGAACAGCTCGGCCACAGCGGCCGGCTCGGAATTACTGAACGACAGCTCTACCTTGTTGCACATCTCTCACTAAGATAATTAAGAAATTATATATAGACACCCCCCCCCCCCCCCCCATGAACCATGGACCTTGCCGTTGGTGGGGAGGCTTGCGTGCCTCAGCGATACAGATAGCCGTACCGTAGGTGCAACCACAACGGAGGGGTATCTGTTGAGAGGCCAGACAAACGTGTGGTTCCTGAAGAGGGGCAGCAGCCTTTTCAGTAGTTGCAAGGGCAACAGTCTGGATGATTGACTGATCTGGCCTTGTAACAATAACCAAAACGGCCTTGCTGTGCTGGTACTGCGAACGGCTGAAAGCAAGGGGAAACTACAGCCGTAATTTTTCCCGAGGGCATGCAGCTTTACTGTATGATTACATGATGATGGCGTCCTCTTGGGTAAAATATTCCGGAGGTAAAATAGTCCCCCATTCGGATCTCCGGGCGGGGACTACTCAAGAGGATGTCGTTATCAGGAGAAAGAAAACTGGCGTTCTACGGATCGGAGCGTGGAATGTCAGATCCCTTAATCGGGCAGGTAGGTTAGAAAATTTAAAAAGGGAAATGGATAGGTTGAAGTTAGATATAGTGGGAATTAGCGAAGTTCGGTGGCAGGAGGAAAAAGACTTCTGGTCAGGTGACTACAGGGTTATAAACACAAAATCAAATAGGGGTAATGCAGGAGTAGGTTTAATAATGAATAGGAAAATAGGAATGCGGGTAAGCTACTACAAACAGCATAGTGAACGCATTATTGTGGCCAAGATAGATACAAAGCCCACACCTACTACAGTAGTACAAGTTTATATGCCAACTAGCTCTGCAGATGACGAAGAAATTGAAGAAATGTATGATGAAATAAAAGAAATCATTCAGATTGTGAAGGGAGACGAAAATTTAGTAGTCATGGGTGACTGGAATTCGAGTGTAGGAAAAGGGAGAGAAGGAAACATAGTAGGTGAATATGGATTGGGGGACAGAAATGAAAGAGGAAGCCGCCTGGTAGAATTTTGCACAGAGCACAACATAATCATAACTAACACTTGGTTTAAGAATCATGAAAGAAGGTTGTATACATGGAAGAACCCTGGAGATACTAAAAGGTATCAGATAGATTATATAATGGTAAGACAGAGATTTAGGAACCAGGTTTTAAATTGTAAGACATTTCCAGGGGCAGATGTGGACTCTGACCACAATCTATTGGTTATGACCTGTAGATTAAAACTGAAGAAACTGCAAAAAGGTGGTAATTTAAGGAGATGGGACCTGGATGAACTAAAAGAACCAGAGGTTGTACAGAGATTCAGGGAGAGCATAAGGGAGCAATTGACAGGAATGGGGGAAATAAATACAGTAGAAGAAGAATGGGTAGCTTTGAGGGATGAAGTAGTGAAGGCAGCAGAGGATCAAGTAGGTAAAAAGACGAGGGCTAGTAGAAATCCTTGGGTAACAGAAGAAATATTGAATTTAATTGATGAAAGGAGAAAATATAAAAATGCAGTAAGTGAAACAGGCAAAAAGGAATACAAACGTCTCAAAAATGAGATCGACAGGAAGTGCAAAATGGCTAAGCAGGGATGGCTAGAGGACAAATGTAAGGATGTAGAGGCCTATCTCACTAGGGGTAAGATAGATACCGCCTACAGGAAAATTAAAGACACCTTTGGAGATAAAAGAACGACATGTATGAATATCAAGAGCTCAGATGGAAACCCAATTCTAAGCAAAGAAGGGAAAGCAGAAAGGTGGAAGGAGTATATAGAGGGTCTATACAAGGGCGATGTACTTGAGGACAATATTATGGAAATGGAAGAGGATGTAGATGAAGATGAAATGGGAGATACGATACTGCGTGAAGAGTTTGACAGAGCACTGAAAGACCTGAGTCGAAACAAGGCCCCCGGAGTAGACAATATTCCATTGGAACTACTGACGGCCGTGGGAGAGCCAGTCCTGACAAAACTCTACCACCTGGTGAGCAAGATGTATGAAACAGGTGAAATACCCTCAGACTTCAAGAAGAATATAATAATTCCAATCCCAAAGAAAGCAGGTGTTGACAGATGTGAAAATTACCGAACTATCAGCTTAATAAGTCACAGCTGCAAAATACTAACACGAATTCTTTACAGACGAATGGAAAAACTAGTAGAAGCCAACCTCGGGGAAGATCAGTTTGGATTCCGTAGAAACACTGGAACACGTGAGGCAATACTCATCTTACGACTTATCTTAGAAGAAAGATTAAGGAAAGGCAAACCTACGTTTCTAGCATTTGTAGACTTAGAGAAAGCTTTTGACAATGTTGACTGGAATACTCTCTTTCAAATTCTAAAGGTGGCAGGGGTAAAATACAGGGAGCGAAAGGCTATTTACAATTTGTACAGAAACCAGATGGCAGTTATGAGAGTCGAGAGACATGAAAGGGAAGCAGTGGTTGGGAAGGGCGTAAGACAGGGTTGTAGCCTCTCCCCGATGTTGTTCAATCTGTATATTGAGCAAGCAGTAAAGGAAACAAAAGAAAAATTCGGAGTAGGTATTAAAATTCATGGAGAAGAAATAAAAACTTTGAGGTTCGCCGATGACATTGTAATTCTGTCAGAGACAGCAAAGGACTTGGAAGAGCAGTTGAATGGAATGGACAGTGTCTTGAAAGGAGGATATAAGATGAACATCAACAAAAGCAAAACAAGGATAATGGAATGTAGTCTAATTAAGTCGGTGATGCTGAGGAAATGAGGCACTTAAAGTAGGAAAGGAGTTTTGCTATTTGGGGAGCAAAATAACTGATGACGGTCGAAGTAGAGAGGATATAAAATGTAGGCTGGCAATGGCAAGGAAAGCGTTTCTGAAGAAGAGAAATTTGTTAACATCCAGTATTGATTTAAGTGTCAGGAAGTCGTTTCTGAAAGTATTCGTATGGAGTGTAGCCATGTATGGAAGTGAAACATGGACGATAAATAGTTTGGACAGGAAGAGAATAGAAGCTTTCAAAATGTGGTGCTACAGAAGAATGCTGAAGATTAGATGGGTAGATCACATAACTAATGAGGAAGTATTGAATAGGATTGGGGAGAAGAGAAGTTTGTGGCACAACTTGACCAGAAGAAGGGATCGGTTGGTAGGACATGTTCTGAGGCATCAAGGGATCACCAATTTAGTATTGGAGGGCAGCGTGGAGGGTAAAAATCGTAGAGGGAGACCAAGAGATGAATACACTAAGCAGATTCAGAAGGATGTAGGTTGCAGTAGGTACTGGGAGATGAAAAAACTTGCACAGGATAGAGTAGCATGGAGAGCTGCATCAAACCAGTCTCAGGACTGAAGACCACAACAACAACAACAATATAGACACACACTGACGTTCCAAAGAAACTAGTATAGGCCTGCGTGTTCATTTACAGATACGTAAATAAGCAATACGTGTCTTGTGCAATTGTTAGATCAGTTAGTGTTGCTACAATGGCAAGTTATCAAGATTTAAGTGAGTTTGAATATGGTGTGTCATAGTCGGCGCACGAGCGATCTGCGACGTAGCGATGAAATGGGGATTTTCCCGTACCACCATTTCAATAATGTACCGTGAATATCAGGAATCCGGTATAACATCAAATCTCCGACATCGCCGCGACCGGAAAAAGATCCTGCAAGAACGGGACCAACGACGACTGAAGAGAGTCGTTCAACGTGACAGAAGTGAAAATTGCTGCAGATTTCAAAGGTGGGCCATCCACAAGTGTCAGCGTGCGAATCAGTCAATGAAAGATCATCGATATGGGCTTTCGGGGCCGTGTAGCCTTGGTGACTGCACGACACAAAACTTTACGACTCGCCTGGGCCCGTCAACCTCGACATTGGACTGTTGACGACTGGAAACATGTTGCCTGGTCCGACGAGTCTCATTTCAAATGATATCGAGCGGATGGATGCGTACGCTTATGGAGACAACCTCATGAATCCATCAGACGCTGCATGTCGAGAGGGCACTGTTGAAGCTGGTGGAGGCTTTTGAATGGTCTGCAGCGTGTACAGTTGGATTGATATGGGACCTCTGATACGTCTAGATACGAATCTGACAGGTGACACGTACGTAAGCATCCCTGTCTGCTCACCTGCATCCATTCATGTCCATTGTGCATTCCGCCGAAGTTCGGCAATTCCAGCAGGACAATGTGACACCCCACACGTCCAGAAATGCTACAGAGTGGGACCAGAAACACTCTTCTGAGTTTACAAATTTCGACTGGCCACCAAACTCCCCAGACATGAACATTATTGATAATATCTGGGATGTCTTGCAATGTGCTGTTCAGAAGAGATCTCCACCCGTGGTACTCTCTAAGGATTTATGGTCAGCCTTGCACGATTCATGGTGTCATTTCCCTCCAGCACTATTTCAGACATGAATCGAGTCCATGAAACGTCGTTCTGGGGCGCTTCTGCGTGCTGGCGTAGGTCCTACACGATATTTGTCACATTTACCAGTTTCTTTGGCTCTTCAGTGCATATATCATTTAAGGAGGCACATAAAAAAACAAAATGGAGATGGGTCCCAGTTTGCTTTGCTACAATGTTTTATGCTTTTGTATTACGACATTTCTGGAGATGGGAAACCACGTGCTTAAGAATCAAAATGGACTCCGCAAACAACGGGGCTGTGAAGCCTAGCTCCCTCCGTCGTCCACGAAATACGGGAGACAATAGACGCGGATTTCCTAGACTTCTAGAAGGCGTTCAAAACAGTCCTGCGCTGTCGCCTACCGAGCAGAATACTTGCATACGAAATATTAGAGCAGCGTCGTGGTTTTCCTTTGTGGGACACGTACCTCAGTCCTTGCAGTCTAGCTCTCCGGACAACGTTCGGCTTGTGTTTTTCTTCATGTCTCACTCCACGGTTACGATTAGGATTAGGTTCCTCACCTGAACTGCAGACATGGTTTAAGAACTGCACACTACTTAATAATCACTAAACACACCAACATTTCCACTACGAACACACATTCGATCACTCCGTGTTTATTACCATAACAACAGACTCGGTAAAAACAATAGAAGGGTCACGAAACACGTAATCCTAACAGGGCTACCAACCGTCCTAAGTGGAGAAATGAATTTACCGCAGAAAAAACCTAAGTGACTGTGCTTGGGTTCTTTCTGAAATACATTATTTACACAGCTGCCTAATAGCAGTCTTTATATGGAACATAAGCTCTTTCTGCAATAAACAATGTGTCACGAAATACACTACCGGCCATTAAAATTGGTACACCAAGAAGATATGCAAATGATAAATGGGTATTCATTGCACAAATATATTATACTAGAACTGACATGTGATTACATTTTCACGCAATTTGGGTGCATAGATCCTGAGAAATCAGTTCCCAGAAAAACCACCTCTGGCCGTAATAACGGCCTTGATACGACTGGACATTGAGTCAAACAGAGCTTGGATGGCGTGTACAGGTACAGCTGCCCATGCAGCTTCAACACGATACCACAGCTCATCAAGAGTAGTGACTGGCGTAATGTGACGAGCCAGTTGCTCGGCCACCATTGACAGATTTTTTCAATTGGTGAGAGGGCAGCAGTCGAACATTTTCTGTTTACAGGAAGGCCCGTACAGGACCTGCAACATGCGGTCGTGCATTATCCTGCTGAAATGTAGGGTTTTGCAGGGATCGAATGAAGGGTAGAGCCACAGGTCGTAACACATCTGAAATGTAACGTCCACTGTTCAAAGTGCCGTCAATGCGAACAAGAGGTGACCGAAACGTGTAACCAATGGCACCCCATACCATCACGCCGGGTGATACGCCAGTATGGCGATGACGATCACACGATTCGAATGTGCGTACACCGCGATGTCGGCAAACATGGACGCGACCATCATGATGCTGTAAACAGAACCTGGATTCATCCGAAAAAATGACGTTTAGCCATTCGTACACCCAGGTTCGTAATTGAGTATACCATCGCAGGCGCTCCTGTCTGTGATGCAGCATCAAGGGTAACCGCAGCCACGGTCTCCGAGCCGATAGTCCATGCTGCTGCAAACGTCGTCGACCTGTTCGTGCAGATGGTTGTTGTCATGTAAACATCCGCATCTGCTGACCCACCGATTCCATATTTTGCTAACAGTCATTGGATCTCGACCAACGCGACCAGCAATGTGGCGATACGATAAACCGCAATCGCGATAGGCTACAATCCGACCTTTATCAAAGTCGGAAACGTGATGGTACGAATTTCTCCTCCTTACACGAGGCATCACAAGAACGTTTCACCAGGAAACGCCGGTCAACTGCTGTTTGTGTATGGGAAATCGGTTGGAAACTTTCCTCATGTCAGCACGTTGTAGGTGTCGCCACCGACGCCAACCTTGTGTGAATGCTCTGAAAAGCTAATCATTTGCATATCACAGCATCTTCTTCCTGTCGGTTAAATTTCACGTCTGTAGCACGTCATCTTCATGGTGTAGCAATTTTAAAGGCCAGTAGTGTAGTAAGATCCCATCGAAATCTCCATTTTGTTAGAAGTGTCACTTAGGTGGTTGAAGAGTCAACCAACAAATTGCTTCCCCCCCCCCCCCCCCCTACCTAAGAGACCAGGAAGGTAAAGTCAGGGAGACTGTAGCTCACACTGCGGCTTACCAAAAATTTTTCTTCCCGCAAACCATACGCGACGAACAGGAAAGGAGCGAAGTGAAACTGGTACAAAAAGTTCCCTCCACCATATACAAAGTGGCGTGTGGAGAGTAGCTGTAGATGTACAGGAGGTGGTAGGTCGAGGTGTCATCTAGCTTTCTTGATTGTTGTCCGCTAGGATACGAATAGCTGACCGCAACGTGTCATGATACGGTGGATGCCTTCTCAGCGTCCATGCGAGGCACTTTTTATGCTGTTCTCGTGAAATGGACGTACATGGAAGGAATAACTACAGCAGCACTAACTTTAACAGTTCTCTGCTTGTTCCACACACTTAGGAAACGAGGGCTGTTTATCTGTAAGCAGGTTGGTTTTTGTGGTGGCACCACCAGACACCACACTTGCTAGGTGGTAGCTTTAAATCGGCCGCGGTCCATTAGTACATGTCGGACCCGCGTGTCGCCACTGTGTGATCGCAGACCGAGCGGCACCACAAGGCAGGTCTCGAGATACGGACTAGCACTCGCCCCAGTTGTACGGACGACGTAGCTAGCGATGCACACTGACGAAGCCTCGCTCATTTGCAGAGCAGATAGTTAGAATAGCCTTCAGCTAAGTCAATGGCTACGACCTAGCAAGGCGCCATTAGTAACATTGCATGTATCTAAAGAGTCTCGTATCGCCACAATCTCCATATGTACCAAAAGGATGGATTAAAGTTAAGTATTCCAGAAGCTACGTACTTTTCTTTATAGCATTCATTACGTATCCTGTTTCAGACCTCACGCCATCCATCTTTAGCTTAGCGCGTGCCTTTCGGCTTCCTCTCATTGTGTCTAGGCTGTCTTGTCTAGACACAACAATTTTATTCAGATTTCAATGTACAATATTATTCCCCACCCTTTTGGCTACAAAGCCCTATTTTTCAATATAATCTCCGTCAAACATGATGGCCTTACTGCTAGGGCCTGTATGCCTGCATGGTACCACTCTACGTGTTAACGTCGAAGCCAGTACATTGCTGTATCAATAACATCACCATCGTCCAACTACTCCTTCCCGTGGAATGCGTCCCTCGTTGGGTCAAACAGATGGACGTCTTCTCTTAGGCGGCGAGGAACCGCAACTGGTGGACGAGTGTGTAACAGTATTGCCAACACAGACATAGAGTGGAGCAACGACGTGCTTGATTGTGATCCGTAGATCACCTCGAATGAGAGTGTCCGCACGTTCCAACATTGGAAGGGCCGGCACGCGCGAGATCGGCCAGATTTGCGCGACCTTGTTGCAATGAAGGCAGACGCCTCGTCCAACGACTTAACTCCGTTTTGTTCATTGCCAGGTCTTCGTAGAGATTCTGTAATCGCCCATGAATATCTGTGATGCTCTGATTTTCCGCCAAAAGAAACCCAGTTACAGTTCTCTATCTGGAACTCATCTCCGTTGCAGAGGCCATTTTGAAGGCTACGTATAGCACCATCACCGATCGGAACTTCATGAAACTATACGGGCTGAAGCGGAAATATTCCACGATGTCCCTCAACAAATTCCGCTTCTTTTCAACCGCAACTGGCCGATAAAAAAGAGTTGTTTTAGTTGTTGTACTCCCCTCGTGTATTGGCACACGTCACATGTCATCAGTTAGAATGACACGTGGCACAATGAACAACTGACACCGCAGCCCTATCTGAGGAAGCAGTAAGGTGATGGTGGTAACAGAATTGTCTGCAAATGACGTGGAAATCTTTAGCGTCTATACTGAAGTCTTGGGAGACGGATGTGTTTAAAATGAGTTGTTGTTGTTGTTGTCTTCAGTACTGCATCTCTCCATGCTGCTCTATCCAGTGCAAACTTCTTCATCTCCCAGTACCTACTGCAACCTACATCCTTCTGAATCTGCTTGGTGTATTCATCTCTTGGTCTCCCTCTACGATTTTTACCCTCCACGCTGCCCTCCAGTACTAAATTGGTAATTCCTTGATGCCTCAGAACATGTCCTACTAACCGATCCCTTCTTCTAGTCAAGTTGTGCCACAAATTTCTCTTCTCCCCAATTCTATTCAATACCTCCTCATTAGTTATGTGATCTACCCATCTAATCTTCAGCATTCTTCTGTAGCACCACATTACGAAAGCTTCCATTCTCTTCTTGTCCAAACTATTTATCGTCTATGTTTCACTTCCATAAAAATACTTTCAGAATCAACTTCCTGACACTTAAATCTATACTCGATGTTAACAAATTCCTCTTCTTCACAAACTCTTTCCTTGGCATTGCCAGTCTACATTCTGTATCGTCTCTAATTCGGCCATCATCAGTTATTTTGCTCCCAAAATAGCAAACTCATTTACTGCTTTGAGCGTCTCATTTCCTAATCCAGTTCCCTCAGCATCACCCGACTTAATTCGACTACATTCCATTACCCTCGTTTGCTTTTGTTGATGTTAGTCTTATACCCTCCTTTCAAGAAACTGTCCATTCCGTTCAGCTGCTCTTAGAAGTCCTTTGCTGTCTCTGACAGAATTACAATGTCGTCGGCGAACTTTAAAGTTTTTATTTCTTCTCCATGGATTTTAATACCTACTCCGAATTTTTCTTTTGTTTCCTTTACTGCTTGCTCAGTATACAGATTGAATGGCATCGGGGATAGGCTACAACCCTGTCTCACTCCCGTCCCAACCACTGCTTCCCTTTCATGCCCCTCGACTCTTATAACTGCCATCCGGTTTCTGTACAAATTGTAAATAGCCTTTCGCTCACTGTATTTTACCCCTGCCACCATCAGAATCTGAGAGAGAGCATTCCATTCAACATTGTCAAAAGGTTTCTCTAAGTCTACAAATGCTAGAAACGTAGGGTTGCCTTAGTGTGTGTGTGTGTCAAAAAATAACAGAATAACAAAAAATATTTTTTAAAACTTCTCTTGGATAAAAAGAAACAAAACCAATAGTCAGTCGTCATGAGCTGGATACTAGTTCGATAATCTGAATATGGAAACAAGAAAACTCGTGACAGTTCCTCGTGGACTCCACCCACGAAGTGAAGTCGACAAGCTGTAGTTGCCCACAAACCCTGGCGGTATTCGACCCACGCAAGTGAAACTCGCTGTGGAAGAAGATAAGCACTCACCGGTACACTACGTGAAACGTAGCAAAGAAGCAGCCGAAGCCAACAACAGACAGCTTCTGAAGGCGCGGCATATCAAGAAGCAATATCGAAAAAGCCATACACAAGTGCCGGACTGGCAGTATGCTCAGTAAAGCACTGCATGGACAGTTTTTGAAGAAGATTGGAAGCAAAATAGACTCCAACACAAAAAAGTTGCACCATGAAGAAGTTACGTAAATTGGCCCTACAGGTGAGGACGGAAAATGCGAAATCGTTAATTACACCAGCCGATGGGGCAATGTGTGACGCTGCAGTACAATTTCAGCGCGCAGGTGGCAAGGCTGGGGAATTGGAGACATGTCAATAACAGGGCATAGAATCCGTATACTCTGACAGTATCTATGCCTCGCAAATGTGCCGAGCGGTTCTAGGCGCTTCAGTCTGGAACCGCGCGACCGCTACGGTCGCAGGTTCGAATCCTGCCTCAGGCCTGGATGTGTGTGATGTCCTTAGGTTAGTTAGGTTTAAGTAGTTCTAAGTTCTAGGGGACTGATGACCTCAAATGTTAGGTCCCACAGAGCTCAGATCCATTTGAACCATTTTTATGCCCCGCAAACAGGGTGTGATCAATACATGAAAACGTGGGGATGTATAGTCGGGTTCATAGAAGCTGATTGGAGTAATCGGCGAATCGCCAGGCATTTGGATAGAAGCGATGTCACTATCCGACGATGATGGTATGAATGGGTGAACCACTACCGAACACAGTGTCAGAGAGGAAGCGGTCGACCTAGATGGACGACATAACGTGAGGATCGAGCAATCGTCAGAGAGGCACTCCAAGCCCCAGATTCATCATCATCATCATCATCATCACCATCATCATCACCACCATCACGATCATCATCACCACCATCACCATCACCATCACCACCACCATCACCATCGATCCGACGTGCAACTGGTGCTTCAGTGACCACAAAGAACATTAATAGGTGGCTCAAACAATGGGGACTGATTTCATGGCGATCCTTGCGCCGACTGCCATTGGCTTCTCCACACCAACAAGCCCTGTGGCAGTGATACCTGCCACATTCGGTCTGGAGTCTCACTGACTGGGCAAGAATTGTCTTCAGCAATGAGTCCCGCTTCTAAGTGGCCCCGATGGCCAGCGAACAAGTATTGGAGATGGCCCAGACAGCGGTGAGGTACCAATCTGAGTGTCGTCCATCGTACGGCCGACAACTAGGGGTGATGGTCTGGGGTGTCATTTCATTTCATAGAAAGACCTCTGTGTTTGTGATCCGCGGCAGCCTTACAGTTCAGTGGCAAGCTATCCTGGCTCTACATTCCAGCAAGATAATGGCTGCCCACACACGGCGAAAGTTTCTGCTGCTTGTTCTCGCGCTTGCTTGCGACGTCACCCAGTCTCTCCCCAATCGAGAACGTTTGGACCATCACAGTCTGGGCCCACAAACCAGCTCGGGATTTTGACGATCTAAGATGCACGGTAACCTGCGATAGGGCTACGACGTCAGTTGTTAACTGTGCCACGTGTCATTTTAACTGACGAAGTGTGACGTGTGCCCAATACACGAAGAGAGTGTCCACTCCCTACTATGCGTTTTCGTGAACTTGGCTGTCTATCTGTGTTTGGTTTCCCGCCCTTGTTGCGGTTACATCGTGATTCTTCTTCCTTCTGCGGGTGGCAGCAGCAATGTGCATCGATATTTGCACCGTGAACCAGCTTTGGTTTTGTGCATCCAGTTTCCGGCTAGGGGGTCTGTGGTGAGTCGGTCGATTGCTGCGGCAGGGAAGTTATCTCCACGTGGTGCAGTCGGCTGGGGCCGCTGGCAGCCCCTGCGCAGTGTCGGAGCGTGTGTGGAGCTGTCCGATCGCTACGAGATTAGTGGTTCGCCGACCCAGGACGTCAAAGTTGAGTAGTGGTTTCAACTACCCAAGCCACGTCCATTCATGCTGTGTGATTCGCTTCGGTGGTTCGCTGTTGGGGAGGTTTTCCTGTGAGCATCACCGAGTGTTTCTATTGCTGAAATTTAGTCGCCATGCAGTGCAATTAACTATATTGGTTGACTACAATTCGAGTGCACCAGCAGAATTTTCTACCTTGTGGACGTTAGTGTTTTGGTTACCTGCCCTGGCCACTGACGTAAATTCAGGCATTGTTCCTTTTGGGTGAAGTTAACTACATTACCGTATTTCAAATTAAATTGTACCAGCGGAATTTACTGCCTTGCGGCTGTTAGTAAAATGCGTTTTTAGACAGGTACGTGCCGAGTAAAACTGTGAGGGACGGGAAAAACCCACCGTGGTTCAACAACAAAGTTAGGAAACTACTGCGAAAGCAAAGAGAGCTTCACTCCAAGTGTAAACGCAGCCAAAACATCTCAGACAAACAGAAGCTAAACGATGTCAAAGTTAGTGTAAGGAGGGCTACCCGTGAAGCGTTCAGTGAATTCGAAAGTAAAATTCTATGTACCGACTTGACAGAAAATCCTAGGAAGTTCTGGTCTTACATTAAATCAGTAAGTGGCTCGAAACAGCATTTCCACACACTCCGGGATGATGATGGCATTGAAACAGAGGATGACACGCGTAAAGCTGAAATATTAAACACCTTTTTCCAAAGCTGTTTCACAGAGGAAGACCGCACTGCAGTTCCTTCTCTAAATCCTCGCACAAACGAAAAAATGGCTGACATCGAAATAAGTGTCAAAGGAATAGAAAAGCAACTGGAATCATTCAACAGAGGAAAGTCCACTGGACCTGACGGGATACCAAATCGATTCTACACAGAGTACGCGAAAGAACTTGCCCACCTTCTAACAACCGTGTACCGCAAGTCTCTAGAGGAACGGAAGGTTCCAAATGATTGGAAAAGAGCACAAGTAGTGCCAGTCTTCAAGAAGGGTCGTCGAGCAGATGCGCAAAACTATAGACCTATATCTCTGACGTCGATCTGTTGTAGAATTTTAGAACATGTTTTTTGCTCGCGTATCATGTCGTTTTTGGAAACCCAGAATCTACTCTGTACGAATCAACATGGATTCCGGAAACAGCGATCGTGTGAGACCCAATTCGCTTTATTTGTTCATGAGAGCCAGAAAATATTAGATACAGGCTCCCAGGTAGATGATATTTTCCTTGACTTCCGGAAGGCGTTCGATACAGTTCCGCACTGTCGCCTGATAAACAAAGTAAGAGCCTACGGAATATCAGACCAGCTGTGTGGCTGGATTGAAGAATTTTTAGCAAACAAAACACAGCACGTTGTTATCAATGGAGAGACGTCTACAGACGTTAAAGTAACCTCTGGCGTGCCACAGGGGAGTGTTATGGGACCATTGCTTTTCACAATATATATAAATGACCTTGTAGATGGTGTCGGAAGTTCCATGCGGCTTTTCGCGGATGATGCTGTAGTATACAGAGAAGTTGCAGCATTAGAAAATTGTAGCGAAATGCAGGAAGATCTGCAGCGGATAGGCACTTGATGCAGGGAGTGGCAACTGACCCTTATCATAGACAAATGTAATGTATTGCGAATACATAGAAAGAAGGATCCTTTATTGTATGATTATATGATAGCGGAACAAACACTGGTAGCAGTTACTTCTGTAAAATATCTGGGAGTATGCGTGCGGAACGATTTGAAGTGGAATGATCATATAAAATTAATTGTTGGTAAGGCGGGTACCAGGTTGAGATTCATTGGGAGAGTCCTTAGAAAATGTAGTCCATCAACAAAGTAGGTGGCTTACAAAACACTCATTCAACCTATACTTGGGTATTGCTCATCAGTGTGGGATCCCTACCAGATCTGGTTGACGGAGGAGGTAGAGAAGATCCAAAGAAGAGCGGCGCGTTTCGTCACAGGGTTATTTGGTAAGCGTGATAGCGTTACGGAGATGTTTAGCAAACTCAAGTGGCAGACTCTGCAAGAGAGGCGCTCTGCATCGCGGTGTAGCTTGGTCGCCAGGTTTCGAGAGGGTGCGTTTCTGGATGAGGTATCGAATATATTGCTTCCCCCTACTTACATCTCCCGAGGAGATCACGAATGTAAAATTAGAGAGATTCGAGAGCGCACGGAGGCTTTCAGACAGTCGTTCTTCCCGCGAACCATACGCGACTGGAACAGAAAAGGGAGGTAATGACAGTGGCACGTAAAGTGCCCTCCGCCACACACCGTTGGGTGGCTTGCGGAGTACAAATGTAGATGTAGATGTAGATTCCAGTTACCTGCCCTGGCCACTAACGTAATTTCAGGCAGCATTCTTTCCTCACGTGTTGTCGCTGTCCAACATGGTGTGTAGTTTTGACAGGTAATACATATTTCCTTGTGAATAATCACGTTGGTAACTTTTGTGTTTGAGTTCTCTTGTATCGATTGGCGCCAAGCAAGTCGTTTTTTCGGTCGGTCCGTGGCTGTCCCCTGGTTAGGTTCCGATGGATCAAGTGTAGTTGGGCTGACCGCCTGTCTCACCTAAGTGAACGAGGGCAAACCGACCTCCCTGGAGGCTTCTGAGTGCCGTTTCCCTTATTGTCCTACTCACCAGCGTTTAATTGTCTGTTTATAATCTATCATAGCCAGTGGCCTTCAGCCACTTAAATTCTTATTCTAAAATAAAAAGCAACATTGCGGCCTTCTGCCTTTGAAAATTTTATTATGGGCCTTCAGCCATTTCTATTGCAGGCTCCCAGCCTCACTATGTATATAAACCATTTTATTTGCAATTTTAACTGCATGTTTTTACCACTTCAGATTTATCTTGTTGCTTTAAGATTTCTTGTTTGGAGGCCTTCAGCCGTGAAGTAATTGTTTCTTTGAAACTCGTAGTTCTAAAGCTTCAGCTATGTGCCTTTTTGGTCGTTTTGGTTTAAAAGTGTTATTAAATTAGAATAAATTACAATTTTGAGTGAAGCTGACCGACACCTTTCCACAATCATAATCATCTGTTGTGCCCAGCGGGTTTAGCGGGCGTTTCAAATGCCAAGCCGAATAACTGGTTGCATAATAGCATGAGATGGACTTATGCATTACTGACTTGCTCGATTTGTGAAGCACCCAATTCCTCTGAAACTGTACTCATCTGTTTGTCTGTACATGTACATCACATCTATCGATTTCCGGCCCATTACAATTGCTTTGATGGTGCATAATGTTTTTGTCTTAGAGCGTAGATAAAAAAATTCCTAGTCATGGCTGACCAACTGATTTCTGCCGCGACGGAAAAAGGCATCACAACTAACGCCATCAAAGCGAAAATCGAGAATCCAGAAAAATCCCCAAAAAGGAGACTTTGCAAGGAAGCTGATGAAAATATTTTTAATATCTCAAGCTGTTGCAAGAAGATGGCTCAGACTGATTACAAGTATGGCGACAGTGCTGTGGTGTGTACGAACAACTGGGACTTACGCCAAAATTACCACCTGCCTATGGCAAGCAACAACCAGTTGTCGAAAAACGAAAATGCCAAGTTATTATGGGACTTCGTAATTCAGTCAGATCTAATACCAGAACACAAAACTCAAGGCGTCACAATTTTAGAGATAAAAAAAAAACTGTGGGCCATTGGCATTGCCACCCCAGTTGATAGCAGAATCAGCAAGAAACAACTTGAAAATCGAGCTACAGCGACCATGGCGTAAATAACTCAAGATGGTCCAACTGAATCTCGGCGCACTGAGGGCAGTGCCAAAAGATCTTGGTGGGAAATTGAAAACCGTTTTATTGATAAAATATCTTTCTGGTAACTACAAAAAACCGTGCTCTAGGATCTGCACTATTCGCCAGTGTATGACTTCATAGACGCTTATAAACTGTCCGAGCAGTCATAAAATAGGAAATTCAGCATAGCTAACCCATCTGTTGTGTCTAGTGTTGTAATAATAAGAACAACAACAACAACAATAATAATAATAATAGATGAGATTCAGCGAAGGCAGATCCTGAGCTCTACTATCTCTAAGTACTGATAGAAGCTTTCCAACACGTAAAGACAGGCAAACCCAGCATTCATATTTTCTGATAAGACGTTCAGCAACAGGGTACGAACTTTTTAGTTTATTAGAAGGCAGAAGGACGTGAAAAGTAGTCAAGAAAACATTAACCATTACCACTCCGAAAGCTAAATTTTTAGTGAATGTTTGGGAAACTATTGTTATTATTTTCAGCCGTAATGGCTATGTTTGTGAACCGTGACTTTGTTTTGATATTTATGTAACTCTGGGACGGTGTTGCTTCATTGAGAGCAGAATAATGTGAGTAAAGGCAATAATTACCATGGATTACAGTTGCTGGAGACAGAAGTGATGACACTTTCTGCAGGACCTGACCATCATTTTGCAGGGCAATGCTCAAGCACGTATAGTGCAAGCTTTTACTGATGGGGCTACTAAGTGCTACACCACCTAATACACTGCCCTGACTTAAGCCCTCGTAAGTTCAACTCGGTTTCTAAACTGAAGGAAACACTTCACGGCATTCGCTTCAGAACTGCTACAAAATTGTCGGGCAATAGACCGCGCCGCTCGAACTGCCAACACAACTGGCACTGCTAAGAGTATCCTACGACTTCCACATCGCTGGCAACCGGTTATACACAATGCTGGTGACTACTCTGAAGGTCAGTAAAACTTTGAAACACGTATCTATTTTGTACGAGCTGTAAATTAATTGTTGCCACTATTAAAGGTCCAACCCTCATATATAACCGCTATTAGCGTGAGCGTGTAAATAGTGTCACTGACATCCGATCATATGTTCTAGCTACACTCCTGGAAATTGAAATAAGAACACCGTGAATTCATTGTCCCAGGAAGGGGAAACTTTATTGACACATTCCTGGGGTCAGATACATCACATGATCACACTGACAGACCCACAGGCACATAGACACAGGCAACAGAACATGCACAATGTCGGCACTAGTACAGTGTATATCCACCTTTCGCAGCAATGCAGGCTGCTATTCTCCCATGGAGACGATCGTAGAGATGCTGGATGTAGTCCTGTGGAACGGCTTGCCATGCCATTTCCACCTGGCGCCTCAGTTGGACCAGCGTTCGTGCTGGACGTACAGACCGCGCGAGACGACGCTTCATCCAGTCCCAAACATGCTCAATGGGGGACAGATCCGGAGATCTTGCTGGCCAGGGTAGTTGACGTACACCTTCTAGAGCACGTTGGGTGGCACGGGATACATGCGGACGTGCATTGTCCTGTTGGAACAGCAAGTTCCCTTGCCGGTCTAGGAATGGTAGAACGATGGGTTCGATGACGCTTTGGATGTACCGTGCACTATTCAGTGTCCCCTCGACGATCACCAGTGGTGTACGGCGAGTGTAGGAGATCGCTCCCCACACCATGATGCTGGGTGGGCCCTGTGTGCCTCGGTCGTATGCAGTCCTGATTGTGGCGCTCACCTGCACGGCGCCAAACACGCATACGACCATCATTGGCACCAAGGCAGAAGCGACTCTCATCGCTGAAGACGACACGTCTCCATTCGTCCCTCCATTCACGCCTGTCGCGACACCACTGGAGGCGGGCTGCACGATGTTGGGGCGTGAGCGGAAGACGGCCTAACGGTGTGCGGGACCGTAGCCCAGCTCCATGGAGACGGTTGCGAATGGTCCTCGCCGATACCCCAGGAGCAACAGTGTCCCTAATTTGCTGGGAAGTGGCGGTGCGGTCCCCTACGGCACTGCGTAGGATCCTACGGTCTTGGCGTGCATCCGTGCGTCGCTGCGGTCCGGTCCCAGGTCGACGGGCACGTGCACCTTCCGCCGACCACTGGCGACAACATCGATGTACTGTGGAGACCTCACGCCCCACGTGTTGAGCAATTCGGCGGTACGCCCACCCGGCCTCCCGCATGCCCACTATACGCCATCGCTCAAAGTCCGTCAACTGCACATTCGGTTCACGTCCACGGTGTCGCGGCGTGCTACCAGTGTTAAAGACTGCGATGGAGCTCCGTATGCCACGGCAAACTGGCTGACACTGACGGCGGCGGTGCACAAATGCTGCGCAGCTAGCGCCATTCGACGGCCAACACCGCGGTTCCTGGTGTGTCCGCTGTGCCGTGCGTGTGATCATTGCTTGTGCAGCCCTCTCGCAGTGTCCGGAGCAAGTATGGTGGGTCTGACACACCGGTGTCAATGTGTTGTTTTTTCCATTTCCAGGAGTGTAGTTCACCATTTTTGTCAGCAGTGTAGCGGAGCTAAGAAGAAGAAGGAAGAAGAAGAAGAAGAATGATCTAAATTATACCACTTGAAAAAGTTATTTAAAAAATTCACAATCCGAGATTTAACACGATGGAATTAGAGCCCCATAATTGATACTGAAACTCCACACAGATCGTAAATGATGTTTATTAGAATGTTAACTGGAGTGTAAACGCATGGAATTATTATAGCATTGTGTGAAAGTCTCCACCATTGGCAGGAAGAAGCTGTTGAAATTTTATGAGCACGTAATAAGCGTGAAGAATTCCATATTAAGAGAAACATTACTCAAACGTCCCCTCTTGAAGAAAAGTTAAGGACAACGTCTTCTTAAAATTGGAAGAAGCTCTCAGGAAATACAGATCAAAACCGACATTACATAGATAGGTACAAAATTCTAACCTTATAATTCACGATATCCGAACCAAGAAAAGGATAAACAGCAGGTTTATCAAACGGGGAAAAGCCGGCCGCTGTGGCCGAGTGGTTCTAGGCACTTCAGTCCGGAACCGCGCTGCTGCTACGTTCGCAGGTTCGAATCCTGTATCGGGCATGGATGTGTGTGATATCCTTAGGTTAGTTAGGTTTAAGTAGTTCTGAGTCTGCTCAGATGTTAAGTCCCACAGTGCTTAAAGCCAATTTCTTCAATCGGAGAATAGAAGAAACTTGAAAACTGTAGCGAAAACCATTTTGTGAGATGGACAATACATAATCGCTTTCTTACGCACTGTACCGAGAGGTTAATCTACTCAAGAGGTCTCGTTTTCAACAGACTTATAGAAAACGGGAAAACATACACTGGTAAACACCATGTACGCAAGTCCACAGCCCATAATTTAGTTTTTCGTATTTTATTAACACTTTAATTCTTCACATTATAAACTTTTGTAATGAGCATTCTGTAAACAAAATGAAGCTCTACTGCGCTCCTCAGTTCGGCTTAATGGTGCAAGCAGCAATAAACTAAAATCTGGAAACTTGACCCTTTTTTCAAATTCTCTCTCGCTTCCCTCACTTTGTCTTATTAGCCCGTTCCTAAGCTACGAGCAGCAAATGTATTCTTCTTTAGATGAAGTGGCAAACTTACGCCGGTTCTGACGCAATCTGTGAATTATTATCTCTCGCAAGCGTTTCACACAGTTGGAAGTTATATCAGGCTAATGTCTTATCAGAGCAGACGTTAATTGTCTTGCTCAACTTACGTCTCACCCGATCGATTCTCTAATTAACTGAGTAGCGAAGCTTGAGGACCGCCTTTCCTGTAACTGGCCACCGAGTTGTGGGCCCCTAGTTAACCAGGTTTAGGCGCTGAAAATACACTCTACAGATGTCAACAACATTTCTGCAGCTAATTTTTTTTCTGTCGTCAATCTACTGACTGGTTTGATGCGGCCCGCCACGAATTCCTTTCCTGTGCTAACCTCTTCATCTCAGAGTAGCACTTGCAACCTACGTACTCAATTATTTGCTTGACGTATTCCAATCTCTGTCATCCTCTACAGTTTTAGCCCTCTACAGCTCCCTCTAGTACCATGGAAGTCATTCCCTCATGTCTTAATAGATGTCCTATCATCCTGTCCCTTTTCCTTATCAGTGTTTTCCACATATTCCTCATTCCTTACCTTCTCAGTACAATTAATTTTCAACATTCGTCTATAGCACCACATCTCAAATGCTTCGATTCTCTTCTGTTCCGGTTTTCCCACAGTCCATGTTTCACTACCATGCAATGCTGTACTCCAGACGTACATCCTCAGAAATTTCTTCCTCAAATTAAGGCCGGTATTTGATATTAGTAGACTTCTCTTGGCCAGAAATGCCTTTTTTGCCATAGCGAGTCTGCTTTTGATGTCCTCCTTGCTCCGTCCGTCATTGGTTATTTCACTGCCTAGGTAGCAGAATTCCTTAACTTCATTGACTTCGTGACCATCAATCCTGATAAGTTTCTTGCTGTTCTCATTTCTACTACTTCTCATTACCTTCGTCTTTCTCCGATTTACTCTGAAACCATACTGTGTACTCATTAGACTGTTCATTCCGTTCAGCAGATCATTTAATTCTTCTTCCCTTTCACTCAGGATAGCAATGTCATCAGCGAATCGTATCATTGATATCCTTTCACCTTGTATTTTAATTCCACTCCTGAACCTTTCTTTTATTTCCATCATTGCTTCCTCGATGTACAGATTGAAGAGTAGGGGCGAAAGGCTACAGCCTTGTCTTACACCCTTCTTGATACGAGCACTTCGTTCCTGATCGTCCACTCTTATTATTCCCTCTTGGTTGTTGTACATATTGTATATGACCCGTCTCTCCCTATAGCTTACCCCTACTTTTTTCAGAATCTCGAACAGCTTGCACCATTTTATATTGTCGAACGCTTTCTCCAGGTCGACAAATCCTATGAAAGTGTCTTGATTTTTCTTTAGCTTTGCTTACATTATTAGCCGTAAGGTCAGAATTGCCTCTCTCGTCCCTTTACTTTTCCTAAAGCCAAACTGATCGTCACCTAGCGCATTCTCAGCTTTCTTTTCCATTCTTCTGTATATTATTCTTGTAAGCAGCTTCGATGCATGAACTGTTAAGCTGATTGTGCGATAATTCTCGCACTTGTCAGCTCTTTCCGTCTTCGGAATTGTGTGGATGATGCTTTTCCGAAAGTCAGATGGTATGTCGCCAGACTCATATATTCTACATACGAAAGTGAATAGTCGTTTTGTTGCCACTTCCCCAATGATTTTAGAAATTCTGATGGAATGTTATCTATCCCTTCTGCCTTATTCGACCGTAAGTCCTCCAAAGCTCTTTTAAATTCCGATTCTAATACTGGATCCCCTATCTCTTCTAAATCGACTCCTGTTTCTTCTTCTATCACATCAGACAAATCTTCACCCTCATAGAGGCTTTCAATGTGTTCTTTCCACCTATCTGCTCTCTCCTCTGCATTTAACAGTGGAATTCCCGTTGCACTCTTAATGTTACCACCGTTGCTTTTAATGTCACTACAGGTTGTTTTGACTTTCCTGTATGCTGAGTCTGTCCTTCCGACAATCATATCTTTTTCGATGTCTTCACATTTTTCCTGCAGCCATTTCGTCTTAGCTTCCCTGCACTTCCTATTTATTTCATTCCTCAGCGACTTGTATTTCTGTATTCCTGATTTTCCCGGAACATGTTTGTACTTCCTCCTTTCATCAATCAACTGAAGTATTTCTTCTGTTACCCATGGTTTCTTCGCAGCTACCTTCTTTGTACCTATGTTTTTCTTCCCAACTTCTGTGATGGCCCTTTTTAGAGATGTCCATTCCTCTTCAACTGTACTGCCTACTGCGCTATTCCTTATTGCTGTATCTATAGCGTTAGAGAACTTCAAACGTATCTCGTCATTCCTTAGTACTTCCGTATCCCACTTCTTTGCGTATTGATTCTTTCTGACTAATGTCTTGAAAAAAATGGCTCTGAGCACTATGGGACTCAACTGCTGTGGTCATAAGTCCCCTAGAACTTAGAACTACTTAAACCTAACTAACCTAAGTACAGCACACAACACCCAGCCATCACGAGGCAGAGAAAATCCCTGACCCCGCCGGGAATCGAACCCGGGAACCCGGGCGTGGGAAGCGAGAACGCTACCGCACGACCACGAGATGCGGGCACTAATGTCTTGAACTTCAGCCTACTCTTCATCACTACTATATTGTGATCTGAGTCTATATCTGCTCCTGGGTACGCCTTACAACCCAGTATCTGATTTCGGAATCTCTGTCTGACCATGATGCAATCTAATTGAAATCTTCCCGTATCTCCCGGCCTTTTCCAAGTATACCTCCTCGTCTTGTGATTCTTGAACAGGGTATTCGCTATTACTAGCTGAAACTTGTTACGGAAGTCAATTAGTCTTTCTCCTCTTTCATTCCTTGTCCCAAGCCCATACTCTCCTGTAACCTTTTCTTCTACTCCTTCCCCTACAACTGCATTCCAGTCGCCCATGACTATTAGATTTTCGTCCCCCTTTACATACAGCATTACCCATTCAATATCCTCATACACTTTCTCTATCTGTTCATCTTCAGCTTGCGACGTCGGCATGTATACCCGAACTATCGTTGTCGGTGTTGGTCTGCTGTCGATTCTGATTAGAACAACCCGGTCACTGAACTGTTCACAGTAACACACCCTCTGCCCTACCTTCCTATTCATAACGAATCCTACACCTGTTATACCATTTTCTGCTGCTGTTGATATTACCCGATACTCATCTGAGCAGATATCCTTGTCTTCCTTCCACTTCACTTATAACATCTGTCACTTCAAATGGTTCAAGTGGGTCTGAGCACTATCAGACTTATCTTCTGAGGTCATCAGTGCCCTAGAACTTAGAACTACTTAAACCTTACTAACCTAAGGACATCACACATATCCATGCCTAAGGCAGGATTCGAACCTGCGACCATAGTGGTCGTGCGGTTCCAGATTGTAGCTCCTAGAACCGTTCGGCCTTTCCGGCCGGCCATCTGTAACTGACATATATTGAAGATAACAGGTGTTTCCTTTTATATGACAAAATAAATTCATTTTATGTACCATCCAACACTGTGGGATTAGGTACAGACCTCTAGTTCGCTTACTACCTAGCAAGTAGAAAGCAGAAGGCTGTTCTATAAACAAGGTGGGAGGTTTTGAACGTTGGTGCACTTCAGCAACTGCACATCCAAGAGCTTCGATGGATTATAACTAACAGCCAACCAGTTGCAAAATACAGGTTTAGTAAACCGTGACCATGGTTTTATAACCGTCTCCTATGTAGGACATAAAATCACATTGTCTATAGTCAATTTGGGAGTCGATGATTCTGACATTTAACAACCACTTAATATTTATTATACAAAAGTAGTAGCCGTCCACTGTAAGATTATCTCTTAAGATTTCAGAATTTTTTTAAAAAATGTCAGATCTGACGCTGGATACAACAACATATGCACACACCAAAAAAAGTTTTGCAACACCCCGGTTCCCAAAACTCCTGAAGATAGATGTTAACTGTGGATATTGTATCACAGACACAGTCCATTTGACTGTTCAGGGATGTCACTAAACCCGCCCAAACATGTCCTCGTAAACAGCCATGCATGAGAAGCGGAGGGGGTCCGACAGCCGATCAGTTCCAGGCATACACCAGGAAGGAGGTTCACGGCTCATGTTGTCTGTAGTTCAACCACGCCTGGACGGTTAGTGCCGCGGTTCGATCGCGCCCGCATTGTTACTTTGGGCCGGGAAGGGCTCTCAACAAGGCAAGTGTCCAGGCGTCTCGGAGTGAACCAAAGCTATGTTGTTCGGACATGGAGGAGATACATAGGAACTGTCGATGACGTGCCTCGCTCAGGCCGTCCAAGCGCTACTACTGCGGTGGAGGACCGCTACCTCCGGATTATGACTCGGAGGAACCCTGACAGCAACGTCACCATGTTGAGTAATGCTTTTCGTGCAGCCACAGGACATCGTCTATGCAGCGTGGTACAGATTGGCCCTACGACATGCTGAATTCACTGCTCAGGACTGGCATCACGTTCTATTCACCGATGAGTGTCGCATATGCCTTCAACCAGATTATGTGTTTGGAGGCAAGTGCAGCAAGGTGGAGGTTCCCTGCTGTTTTGCGGTGGCATTATGTGGGTCCAATGTACGCCGCTGGTGGTCATGGAAGGCGCCATAGAGGCTGTACGATACGTAAATGCCAGCCTCCGACCGATAGAGCAACCATATCGGCAGCATACTGGAGAGGCATTCGTCTTCATGGACCACAATTCGTGCCCCCATGGTGCTCGTCTTGTGAATGACTTCCTTCAGGATAACAACATCGGTCGACTAGAGTGGCCGGCATGTTCTCGGACATGGACCCTATCGACCATTACTGGGATAGATTGAAAAGGGCTGCTAATGGACGACGTGACCCACCAACCAGTCTGAGGGATCTACGCCGAATCACCGTTGAGGTGGGGGACAATGTGGACCAACAGTGCCTTGATGAACTTGTGAGTAGTATGCCACGACGAATACAGGCATCCATAAATGCAAGAGGATGTGCTACTGGGTATTAGAGGTACCGGTATGTACAGCAATCTGAACCACCACTTCTGAAGGTCTCGCTTTGTGGTGGTACAACATGCAGTTTGTGGTTTTCGTGAGCAATAAAGAGGGCGCAAATGATGTTTATGTTGTTCGCTATTCCAGTACCTGTGCAGACAGGTTCTGGAACTCTCGGAACTCTCGAGCTGATGCAAAACTTTTTTTGATGTGTGTAGTATGCTACTTAAAACATTTGTATAAAACTGATATTTAAATATTAAACGTGGCATCAGAGCTTATGGGCGTAAATATTTCACGTTCAGAACTAGTGACATGTGCATTCGGCAAACTGAGTTTCGCACAAGCGATGCTTTGTAAGTCGGTGCTGATTTGTGGACAGGGGCTTTTCCGTCTCTGGGACATTTATTGTACTCGAAGAGGCAATATGTTCAAGAATTCTGCGGCAAAGCGATGTTAAGGATGTTGGTCTGTAATTTTGCGGGAACGTTTTTTTATCCTTCTCGTACGCAAGAGTCACCTACGCTTTTTTCCCAGCCGCTGGGTATTTTTAGCTGGGCGAGAGATAGATATATCTCAATAGTCTACACATGACAAAGAATTGTAAAAATTCTCCTTTGAAGATGATAAATGTGTCATTGTAAAAGACGTGGAACGTAACATAAATGATGCAGCTAAAGGGCAGTTGATAACCTGAGCAGGTGGCTTTCAGAGAACGGATTAATGCTTAGCTGCAACAAAACGCAATGCGTATTTATAGATTCTGAAAGGGGACTCTTGGAAAAGCGAAATTTTACTGTCACAAGGTGGTCTAAAAGTCGACCATACTAATTTCTTGGGACTGAGTGTAGATGGAAGAATGTTGGACGTGACGCATTCTAGATTTTGTACAGAAACTGAACGCTATAAACATCGTTTACTTCCATTGTCTTGCCTCATACGGTGTTGTGTTTTGAACCAACTCTGTTCACTCCGCAAGATTAGTGAGCAACAATAAAAGAGTTATAACTCTGAACAGTTTAAGTAGAGTATCCTTTCGAATGTTGAAGTTTCATGTTCGTCGCATTGTACCAGAAAAATGCTTAAACCTTTAAAGTACATTATAACATCGTCTGTTTTGTGTTTACTTGAAATGATACCTCAGATATTTAAATCCACTTCTTGCTTCCACTACTTTTTTCTTTTACTGTAATTTTTGCTCTGATTGGGTCTAATCCTGAAAATGCTGTCAATTTAGTTTTCACTTCTCATTCGATGTGCCTCAGCAGTCTGACTGAATTTCAATACTGCTGTATGTGTTTCATTTTCGGCACTGCCTGCTACGACTTGGGCTTCAGTAAACAAGAGGGTTGTGAAATTCACGCATTTAAGGACAAAAGTGCAGTTGCGGTGTAAAGCGTATTTCTTACGACTATTATGGTGCGTGGATGAACGTCATTGTGTGACTCCTCGATCAATGACTCATGATACTGTTTCACGTCTCAGACGATAAACCTTATTGTTACCATTCGGGCGCAGAGATTGAACGTGACCAACATTTCCCAGGACGGTGGATAGTTCATCAGCATCACCATACCTCACAACTCGTTATGGGGAGTCACTGATGCGCAGGTATCTGCACGTCGTTATGCTACAGACGAAGAACTGCACAATGCCATTGAGGACTCACTTCGCTCTAACACCAGATATGCTCAAAAATAAGTCAAGAAGAACACGGATCGTGTTTGCAGCATGATGGAGAACATATCTATATATTGGACACTTAACACATAATTAAGTATATGTTCTAAAACAAATCAAATCAATCGGCATTCGGTATTAGGGATAGACGGCCCATGTGGCCGAGCGGTTCTAGGTGCTCCAGTCCGGAACTGCACTGCTGCTACGATCGCAGGTTCGAATGCTGCCTCGGGCATGGATGTGTGTGATGCCCTTAGGTTAGTTAGGATTAAGTAGTTCTAAGTCCAGGGCACTGATGACCTCCGATGTTAAATCCCATAGTGCTTAGAGCCATTTGAACGATTTTTTGATATTAGGGGTACGGGGACTTATCGCCCAAGCTGTAGACATTGGCTTATGACTTTCCTTACACAGACGATATTCAGGATCAGGCAACGTGCACGCGACATCTGGACATATATCCAGAACGTCTAAACACAGTGGTGAGTCACAATTACATGTCTGCCTGCTTAATGGCGTGCGGGTCCGCCTTTGGAACGCAGAAAGTGTGTATTTGACAGTTCCTTGACAGGTTTCTGGAGGTATAGTACTGGCCATTAAAATTGCTTCACCAAGAAGAAATGCAGATGATAAACGGATATTTATTGGACAAATATATTATACTAGAACTGACATGTGATTACATTTTCACTCAATTTGGGTGCACAGAGTCTGAGAAATCAGTACCGAGAACAACCAACACGCCTGGGCATTGATTCAAACAGAGCTTGGATGGCGTGTACAGGTACAGCTGCCCATGCAGCTTCAACACAATACCACAATTCATCAAGAGTAGTGACTGGCGTATTGTGACGAGACAGTTGCTCAGCCACCATCGAGCAGACGTTTCTAATTGGTGAGAGATCTAGAGAATGTGCTCGCCAGGGCAGCAGTCGAACATTTTCTGTATCGAGAAAGGCCCGTACAGGACCTGCAACTTGCAGTCTTGGTCGTGCATTATCCTGCTGAAATGTAGGGTTCCACAGGGATTGAATGAAGGATTTCGTAACACATCTTAAATGTAACGTCCACTGTTCAAAGTGCCGTCAATGCAGACAAGAGCTGACCGAGACGTGTAACCAATTGCATCCCATACCATCACTCCGGGTGATACGCCAGTATGGCGATGACGAACACACGATTCGAATGTGCGTTCACCGCGATGTCGCCAAACATGGATGTGACCATCATGAAGCTGTAAACGGAACCTGGATTCATCCGAAAAAATGACGTTTTGTCATTCGTGCACCCAGGTTACTCGTCGAGTACACCATCGCAGGCGCTCCTGTCTGATGCGGCGTCAAGGGTAACCGCAGCCATGGCCTCCGAGCTGATTGTTCATGCTGCTGCAAACGTCGTCGAACTGTTGGTGCAAATGGTTGTTGTCTTGCAAACGTCCCCACCTGCTGATTCAGGGTTCGAGACGTGGCTGCACGATCCGTTACAGCCATGCGGATAAGATGTCTGTCATCTCGACGGCTAGTGATACGAGGCCGTTGGGATCCAGGACGGCGTTCCGTATTACC
This sequence comes from Schistocerca serialis cubense, assembly GCF_023864345.2. Taxonomy (NCBI): domain Eukaryota; kingdom Metazoa; phylum Arthropoda; class Insecta; order Orthoptera; family Acrididae; genus Schistocerca; species Schistocerca serialis. The sequence continues at coordinate 84,522,415 of NC_064649.1, read as the reverse complement.
CTCCTGAACCCACCGATTCCATATTCTGCTAACAGTCATTGGATCTCGACCAACGCGAGCAGCAATGTCGCTATAGGATAAACCGCAATCGCGATAGGCTACAATCTGACCTTTATCAAAGTCGGAAACGTGATGGTAGGCATTTCTCCTCCTTACACGAGGCATCACAACAACGTTTCACTAGGCAACGCCGGTCACCTGCTGTTTGTGTATGAGAAATCGGTTGGAAACTTTCCTCATGTCAGCACGTTGTAGGTGTGGCGACCGGCGCCAACCTTGAGTGAATGCTCTAAAAAGCTAATCATTTGCATATCACAGCATCTTCTTCCTGTCGGTTAAATTTCGCGTCTGTAGCACGTCATCTTCGTGGTGTAGCAATTTTTAAGGCCAGTCGTGTATGTGCCACGAGATGCCTACACCCGTAAATTCTAGGAAACTGGTTTTTGGGTTTCTAGCTGACACCGGATGTTGTCACACATGTGTTCTACCGGGAGCAGATCAGGCGAACATTTTGGCCAGGACTGTAGCACTCTAGCACGATTATGATTTTATGATACATGGAATTATCCTGATGGATGGTGTCACCGGCATCGGGGAAGACATCAGGCCTGACGGTATGCAGGTAAATCGTAACAGCGTCCAGGCAGCTCAAACAAGACACGATGCTTTCGATTACTACCAAGCACCCAGGGGTGTTCAGGTGAACGCCTCCCACACCATAATACGGCCCAATAAACTTGCTTATGTGACACACTACATATGTCGGACAGCTGCTCGCTGGTTGACATGGCCATCCAAATTGTGCGACAAAATACCACGTGATTACAATTAAAGTGCAGCTACTCAGAGAGGGAGCAACGGGCTTGCCTCAGTGGATACACCGGTTCCCTTCAGATAACCGAAGTTAAGCACTGTCGGGTGTGGCCGGTACTTGGATGGGTGACCACCTGGACCGCCATGCGCTGTTGCCATTTTTCGGGGTGCACTCAGCCTTGTGATGCCAACTGAGGAGCTACTCGACAGAATAGTAGCGGCTCCGGTCAAACAAAACCATCATACCGACCGGGAGTGTGGTGTGCTGACCACACGCCCATCCTCATCTGAGGATGACACGGCGGTCGGACGGTCCCGATGGGCCACTTGTGGCTTATTTACTCAGTGGCCCAGTGTGGGCTGTAACTATCGTATGGCGGCTGTAACTACCGTATGGTCGATGTACTAATACTTTAATGCAGAACCAATTTACGCTCGAAAAACAAAGTTCCAATTTTGGCACTCAGGTTGGTGCTGTTCACTGTTTGTATGACGGTATGACACCCATGCTGTCATCTGGAGAGAACAGTGTGGTTATCGAGCAGAGAGACCGTGCGCTGTTTGCGAAACTGTTTTATGTGAACGGCAGCAATCACAGTTCTGCACTGAGAGAGTATCGCCTGACTGAAAGATCTGAGGAGAGGCGCCATGTCATTAAGGTGGGACATTGATGAAAAACACACAATATTTCAAAAATAAAGTAAAAATGTTTGTAGGTGATGGATCGGAATAAAAGTGGTACAACTCCTGAACACTTTGGTTAGCTTTGTTGGAAACAAAGAATCATGCCAATCGGTTCAGTAGATTTGAAGTTACCATACCGCGCGATAAAAAAAACGTCGTTTCGAGAAAAATGGGTTTGAAGTTTTGAATATATATAAATGCAATATTATGCAACGTACGTTCAATCTGCTATTCTGGGTCCATAAACTGGTCCTTCCTCTTCCTCAAAGAGGGCGTTCTGCTCGATCTGGGCCAACCTGCGCTGCTCCAGAGCCGCTCGTACGGCTGGTGACGAGCGGTTTTCGGCCGCTTTAATCCGGTGGTCGTTCGAATGCTTGGCGAACTGCGTCGAGTAGAGTCCCATGGTGACGTCCATCGTTGTCATGGTCTTCAGAATTGATGAATACCCTTCGCTGAGCTCCTCACTGCCAGGAAAAGTCGCAATCTCCTCAGTCTTCGCACCAGAATGCAAATGCTTTGGGGCTAACTTCCAAACACACGCGTTCAAACTTTCATTTTAATTTTGTGTGTATCGTCCCAAGCACCGGTACAATAACTCGTTCTCCGAAAGAAAAAGAAAAAATTGGTGCTTGAATAAGGCCGATTGCGGGCAGGTGCATTTTTTTGTTCAACCGCGAATAACAAACATTTCCGTGTTGTATTCGGAAAAACTGTTTCAAGGGGGGATTCTAAACACTTTCACGGATCCAAAAATGCAATTTGAATAAAAACCGATCTTTTTAACCAAAAGATAGCAAACCTCCCCTTAAACCAGAAAATTAAAATTTCTCGCAAATGACGAGAATATTTGGCTTGTAAGTTGACATATTCAATCGTGAATAACTTTATGATGCAATCACAAATCGACCAATTATTTTGGTGGCACTATGTTTACAAAAGCCTAAGCTTATTGGATGACACTTATGACTTACCACCTGCACTGGCACTTTCCGATACTGCCATCTATAGGAAAACGGATGAAGCAAAATTGTATACGGTTATAGCTTTTCAGTGCCTCCAACTTGAGTTGACAGATGAGTATGGTGTATCCGCACTCCGCATCCATGTTCTCCACGACCGCTATCTTTAGATTCCCAGTGGAGATCGAACTCAAGCGTCCATCCGCACTGAAGGTTGTGAATTCATTGCCCATCGAGGCCAATCAGCCATATGAATGTGTGGTGTTTGTTCTTCCGGATACGAATTCGTATAACGTCTTCCTTAGTTTCCAATGTGTGCTGCTTTTAGTGCACACATCTCACTCACACACGAGTTCTGAATACCGCTGACCAGACTTGGTTGCTCTCGTAGAGCCCCAGCTTGCTCCAGAAGCACAAATGGTGGCCAAGCATGTTATAGACTGATTCAGCATGAAGGAAGTTGGAGACTAAAAAGTTGGCCAAGCGCGAGTACAATTCGCGCATTGAAGGTTCTATTTAAACTTAATTCCATATTCAGATAGTTTATCCACTTTGTGAATCGAAAGTTTCGACGATTTTTGACCGCCATCGGTAGCGATACTGGCAACACAATGGTCCCAATAACTCCAGGAGCACATCGGAATCTCTACAGTGTAAGGTGCAATATTCGTGGTTTACTTATTCTAGGAGTTGAAATGACATGTTTAATGTCGCAATATTAGCACAAAAATACACGATTTTAGGCAGTTCTCAACATGACAACAAAAAACTTGTCAGGATAACGCATCTCGTCAACATCAAAAAGTGAAATAATCCTAAACACAGCAATATTAAATATTAACTCTCAGAAGGTTAAATTTTCCTAAACACGACAATATTCAAGTTTATCTAGAAATTTCTTTACAAAATGTTTCCTACACTTACGTTATGATGTTGGTCAGCACTACGAAAATCGTTCGATTCCGGTTCGAAGTTCGGTGCTATTTTTAGGATGACAGTCAAGTCTTCGGTGGATAGTTTGTTCGTGACAAATTGAGCAAAAGATTACCCAAGGTCGCCCGAGTTTACACTGGACGCAAGCTGGTGAATCAACAAGTTTACACCTCTGCACATGAGCTGTCGTTTGCTAGGCCGCTCTCTTCCGCTGAAATCCCTATAAAACTAATTACACCTTTGCTGAATTTTCCAGCAGAAACTTTGCCTATGTTTCTCGTTATGCGAGAGGACACGTACTCATTCCTAGTCTTAGAATGTGGCGATATACACGCGCATGCTTGGAACAGAGTGCAAATTATAATGCCCTTTCAGTTCTCGCAAGAACGAGTAGCTAATTGGCTGGTTCGTTTCTCCACAGTTGAAGCTAAACGATGCTACAGCTAATTTCTAGCTGGATATCAGCCGCTGTGAACACAAATTACTGATCTGTGTCGTACAGAGCATTATGCGCTCCATTCTGCAATTCTGCATTCAACGCCAGTTCAGAGAAGAGTCGCCGAAAATTTCAGTCTTTTCTTATGCATAGCGGAACTGTCTCCCCACCTGGGTTCTTTCTTTCTTCACGTCACGGATTTTTTCGACCAATAGAAGCGTTCCTCTTATTTTGAGGAAACTCTCCCTACCATAAAATGGCCTCAAAACTTTGGCTCTTTTCTCCTTCCCAGCGCGTTTCCGCCAATCGGACGTTTTGTGCCCATTCCAGATGCCTAAATGCGTACATTGACTCTTTCATGTGTGTACCACTTGCCAGACATGTTATCGAAAATGCGGTACTGGTCTTGTTCGTATCCATATGGAATTCCGAAACGCAGTTTTCTAAAAGCGTTCTTTCCTGTCCTCCCTCAGACCATTATACGGGCTCTCCCCACCTGAGTCACCTGGTCGGTCGTTGACTTTCCGCCTGGGACACCCCTTTAAGTGGTTTCTATGGTACCCCCCGGTAGCGCAGCCTTGCCTCTGCCCTCGTCCCTCTGAATTCCAGACTAAAACACCTCTCGCTGCTTGTTTCACCTTCCGCTCAAACATGCATTATAGGAACGGTGTGTTAATTACTGTCGATTGAGTGTCATCCCTTTTTGCTCTACATACTGATAGGCAAATTTGCTCATTACCACCAAATTAAGTTAGGTGTCATATTCACCTTCCCGTTACGATGTATAAATCTCTCATGTAAGGTGCGAATCTGACCTTCATTTATCCTGCCACCTTACAACAGTATCCTTTTAAATCGCCTCCAGACACTTTCAGAGACTATACTACCTGAGTCTCAATACGGGTTTCGACCTTCAAGAGGGACAATTGACATGATCTTCTGTGCACGACAACTACAGGAGAAGTGCAGAGAACAGCAAAAGCCTTTACTACATGTTTTCTACGATCTAGAAAAGGCCTTTGATACAGTTCCCAGAGAAACCATGTGGATGGTCTTAAAACGCTTCGGCTGCCCTGAACATTTTGTTGACCTGATTGAAGCTCTCCACGTTGATATGACTGGACAAGTCCTCTGCCAGAATGAAATGACTGGTGAATTCCCAATAACAAGTGGGCTTAAACAAGGATGCATTCTTGCACCTACATTATTTGCATTGTATCTGGCAGCTATGCTTTACGAGACAACCGTAAACAATGCAGGAATAGAACTAAAGTACAGGTTTGATGGAGGATTATTCAACCAGTCCAGACTCCATTCAAAAAGGTTCACCAGTACCACTCGTGTGACAGAGCTGCAGTATGCTGATGACAATGCCTCTCCAGCTCATTCACCTGCAGAGTTGCAGCTGTCAGTTGATTCCTTCAGCAGGGCGTACGAACGATTTGGTCTCTCCATCAATATTCCAAAGACAAAGGTGATGGTGCAGCCAACTCCTGGCTCCTCCGTTCCTGACTTCAGCATATCCATCTATGATACACTCTTGGAACAAGTGGACCATTTCCTCTACCTGGGAAGCATACTGTCATCCAACTGCTCATCTGGAAAAGATGTGGAGAATAGATTACGTGCTGCACATGTAGCATTTGGTCGTCTTACAAAGCGTGTCTTCCTGAATAAAGACCTAACACTGTACACCAAACTGATGGTGTACAAAGCTGTAGCCATTTCCACCCTGCTATATGGTTGCGAAACCTGGACGTTATATCGCTGCGATCTGAAGAAACTAGAACGCTTCAACCAACAGAAGCTAAGATATATCATGAACCTGAAATGGGATGACTTCATATCCAACACGGCTGTTCTAGAGAAAGCAAAAATGCATAACATGGAAGCTCTTATCATTGGGCATCAACTCAGATGGGTCGGACATGTCCAGCGGATGAAAAATGACAGACTTCCACGCCAAATGCTATACAGCGAAGTGAGCACAGGTAAAAGGCCACGAGGTGCCCCTCTCAAACGTTATAAGGATCAGTACAAGAAAAATCTGAAAAACTTGAACATCGATCCGAGTAAATGGTCCACAATAGCAGAAGACCGAAGTCGCTGGCGCTCAGTTACCTCAAATGCTCTTCAAAACTGAGCTGGAACGTCGAAGAATGGAGAATGACAAACGCCAGAGACGTAAACTCCTCCAGGCTCAGCCACGTCCTCCACCTTCCATCAGCTGTAATGTCTGTGGCCGCCTGTTCCACGCTAGGATTGGATTGCTAAGCCATCAACGACACTTCCACGCCTGAACCGTGGCAAAGGAAATCTCAGGAGAGAAATGAAAACTCGGATACGAGTATCAGCCGACGACGACGACAACAGTAATTCCTCAGATTAGTCCAGACAAACAAAAATAAGCGAGCAGGGATTTCCAGTTTAAATATGTAGCGAAACAAGCTTTAATAAAGTATCTTCATTTACATACTAAAACGTAAATACGACTTATATGATACTTTTGCAAGGATTGATGTTCGTCTATTATGCTTCTCATTGATGATGAATGGAATATATGTTCAAATGCCAGAAGACAATTTTTATTTGATATATTAACAATTTACAAAGTTTCAGAATTAGTATTGTGTCAAGGTTCGGAATGGTATTGTGTTTGTCAGCGGCACTCTTTCTTCAGAGATCAGCCATTAGTTACATCGTTGGTGAATTCTTCGTTGAAAAAGAAAGAACCGCAGTACACTTTTGGCCAGGATATTACAAAGGTAGCTCATCTAACAAATGGTAACTGATCTTCCGACAATCTCCATCATATGTAGCGCGATGTACCATCCATTGTTCGTTGTCAATTCGAGTGCGTATCCCAGGATTGAAAAGGTAAATTTTTTCTAATCTGTCCGCTGCGACACAAGGTGTAAATCTAAAGCTGCACCGCGCATTACACAGTATTCACATGTACCACCCAATGTACCTGTAACGTTATAAGATTGTATAATACATACCTCATGGGATGTGACATCATAAAGACGAGGTGCGTCTGTTGCTTAAAACGAGTCGCAAATTACCCAAATTATTCTCAACCATCGTTTCTTAAGAAGACCACTTAGCGACTTCCAACTAATTTGAAAATAATTGCAAACCATTTCTAAACTATCTCTCACTTACATTAACTATTTTTTAAAGTAATCAGAACTTTTCAGCTGTTTTATACATGGGAGCTCGATTCTTTAAAGAATCGGGGTTTAATCGTACAAATAGGTTTACGCATAAGTAATTCAAATGGTCTTTTTGCTTGAGGGAAACCAAGGATGCATCAGTTACGTTCACTATTTTCTTTTATGTCACTATTTAGTCAGTCTTCTCATTAACAGCTGCATAACGAAATTGAGGAAGTGTGAAATATTGAAATGTGTGATCAGAAGATTGCTCATCAGGAAAGCACAAATGGAAAGCCTAATAGGGAATATGTTGTGTTGCTCTGCTGATGCTGCTGTTATGTTCGTAATTCTGAATTATTAGTTTGACGCAAGCCTCTACGGTAATCAAATCTGTGCAGCCTCCTGATCTATGCCTAAATACAGCAACCTGCAAACATTTGAACCTGTGAGTTGTAGTCACACCTTGGTCTCCCTCTACAATTTTTACCTCCCATACTTCCATCTATTACTAAACTGACAGTTCTGTGGTTCCTCTGGGTGTATCCTTTCACCCTGTCCTTTATTTTAGTCAGGTTGTGCCACAAATATATTTTCACCCCAATTTCATATTACCTATTCGATCTGCCCAACTAATCTCCAGCTTTCTTCTGTACTGTGACATTTCCGTCTTGGGTGGATTGTTTATCTTCCACGTTTCAGTTCCGTACAAGGCTACATTTCAAACAAATAAATTCAGAAAATAGTTTCTAATACTTAAATTTACGTTTAGTGTTAGCAAAATTTCCTTTTTCAGAAACGCATTGCCTGCTGTTTGCATTCGTGGTTTCTACCTTTCCAGTCATCAATTATTCTGATGCCTAAATAGTTAAATTCATCTTTCAGTGTCTCATTTCCTAATATGATTCCCTCACCATCACCTAATATAATTCGACTATACTGTGAACTATGTTTTGTGTTTCTTGACACTGGTCTCTTATCAAAATGGTATCCATTTAGTTTTACAGTTCTCCCAAGTCCTTCGCCGACTCTGGCAGTATTATAGTTCCATCGTTAAATCTCAGATTTCATATTTCTTCTCCCTTGAACTTAAATTAGCTTTCTGAATTTCTTCTTTGTTTTCTTTTAGCTTTCTAAATTTCTTCTTGGTTTTCTTTACTACTTGTTTCCACTTTCACTGAATATCATCGTAGTATGTCTCACTCCTTCCTCAATTTACTGCTTCCCTATCGTATCCCTCGGCTCTTATAACTGCAGTCTGGTTTCTACACAATTTGAACATAACTCTTCGCTCCCCGTATTTTTTCCTTGTCGTCTTCATGATTTTAAAGAATGCCAGTAACATGAGAATACTCAAATGGTTACAGTAGGGACAGGAACTGACAAAAAAGCATAGTATTTGTATGATGTTTACGCATCGAAAGGGCACTGTTCATAAAGACAGTGTGACAAGCTATAAGATATGATAGAGGAAAAGATGAAGGTTTACACTCACCTGCTCGACCCACAAGTTCGTCGTCATTATCTGGTTCTTCAGATTCTGGAACAAACAAAATAGCAGAGTTACAAAGAAGCACACCCTAGCAGGAAAGTAAAAAAGTCCTATGCAGTGTTTGAACAAAGCGATATGAGTCACCACCAAACATAGCCCGATATCAGATTTTGGTCTCTCAGTTATTTGTGAAGTACTGCTGAAGCCTTGTGTGCAAAATATCTTCCGAAGCATTGTAACTAACTGGTTCGTCTGCGAACTTCGTGATGGTGTAGTAGTAATAGCATTAGTGGTAGTTTTATTTTCCCGTGGATCACAAGGATGTTGGACGTGCCGCGATTTTACAGTATTAGAATCCCATATCCATACTAATATTACAAGTGCGAAAGTAACTCCGTGTGTTATGCTTTCTTGACTAAACCGCCTGCACCGATATTAATGAAATCTGGTATGGAGATATAGCCTGACTGCTTAGGAAGAACATAGCCTACTTTAGAAAGTGTATGGTAGAACATGTGTGTTTTCTTTAAAGAATATAACGGAAAATATGTAACAATAATTTTTTTTTTGAAAAAGCTATTAACTCTTCGGTTTTAGAACTTTATCATGTTTGTGAAAATGCTTTTATTGTTTGATATGTCCTACGCAATACGATTCAATGTAATTAATACATTGTTTACACTATCCTGAAAGTGTTTATCCATATCTCATTCACGTCCGATGCGTATTAGGCTCTGAACGTCATGCATATCTTATAGCTGCTATAACGGCTGAAGGTCCGCAGCGATGGTGTCATTTAAATGCTATACTGCAAATTGACGTCATGGATTTACATGCAGAAAGAGGTAACGGGAACACACGTGAGTGCAAGTGGCGACGTTACATGCACGAATACCATTAAAGTTCCGTTACACCGAACTAGTAATTGCTTGTTTTCTTTCTTCATCGAATTAGTATGTTTGTTACTCTCCCACGGTGAATTGGTTGTACAGATTTGGATGAACTTTGAGGACAGTCTATAGCCCGAATTACCACATAGGCTGCCTTTTATTCCGAAGAAAATCATGTTTCCGTGGAATGATCAACGTAACTATTGCTCCCGTGGAATCTGTAACGCGACTGAGAAGTCATTCATGTTCATTAAATGAATGAGTTAAGTTTATCGTGGAGATTAGTTTTTAACTGTTTTGACAAATGAGAAAAGTACGTACATAAATGTAGAAGAGTAGAAATATTCCTGTAGGGTAAAATCATCACTAGACTCCATAACAATGTAACACGTGCACACGAAATGTATTCCGCAGTGTATTGGATAGTGATATTATAAGGAACATTAAGGGAGGGTGTTCACTATTTAAAAGACGCATCAAATCCACAGTTGTGTAGATAGTGCAATGAAATTTTGTACCCTGCATTAACACATTTGCCGTTAAGTTCTTGGATTGTGTGTATTTAACTTTTTTTATATGGAATTTAAAAAAATTATTTAAAAATGTATGTACCTTTTTCTCAGAAAGTATTCAAGAGATGTCTGCAAAATTTTCTCTGTTTAATCCCTTTGCTTACAGCAAGCTTTCTTCATGAAGCTTTTTTTTTGTACCGAATAGGAAAATTTTAATAAATTTTTAATTATAATTCTGTAAGTATAACATAAAATTCGTGCAAAATTCCACGCAATTTGCCCAGAATCTCAATTTACACTCAGAATTTCTACTCTTTAGAAATCAATTGGTTTTATAGAAGTAAGTGTACAAAATTGCATAATTCTAGACTTCATAGGTTCTGAGGAAGAGGTAAATACACTTTAAGAAAACATATATTTCAGGAATTGCAATTTAAAATTCCAGCGAATTTTTTTCATTATGTTTCTCTTCAGAAGGCCCCAGATTTGTACTCAAGGTCCTAATTCCCTTCAAGACTTCTCTTCTTTTTCTTTTCTGCCTTCTTCTCTTTACCAGGCCTTCACCTGACTTTTCAGCTGCAGAGAGGCACAGTAAATCAGTTTTTCTCAAAATTTCTAGAGCGAAATTTCCTATCTTACAGCCCATTTTCTCTAATACGTTCCCATCATTAAATGCAAGAACGGCATTGTAAGTTGCAATTGTGACAATTGTAGCAGATGAAATTCGGTAGCAGAATGCAAGACAGGAATAGCTTCTTCATTAACCAGGACAGACTGATGGAGTACATCGAAAAAGTTCAAAGAGGGACAGCACGTTTTGTATTATCGCGAAATATGGGAGAGAGTGTCACAGAAATGATACAGGATTTGGGCTGGACATCATTAAAATAAAGGAGTTTTCCTTGCGACGGAATCATCTCTCGAAATTCCAATCATTAGCTTTCTCCTCCAAATACGAAAATATTTTTTTGACGCCGACCTACATAGGGAGAAAAGATCACCATGATACAATAAGAGAAATCAGAGCTAGTACGGAAAGATGTAGGTGTTCGTTCTTTCCGCGCGCTATACGAGATGGGAATAATAGAGAATTGTGAAGGTGGTTCGATGAACCCTCTACCAGCCACTTAAATGTGATTTGCAGAGTATCGTTGTACATGTAGATAAACAAAGCAGGTAGTTTGTTACCATTTCTAAGATACAGAACAGAGCCACATGTGATCTATAAAATGAAAGAGTATGTATCACAGTTTTCTATATGCGTCCCATGAAAGTTGGCTTGAAAGTAATCCAAGAAATCGTTGTTCATGGAGTTAGTATTGAAGCGTAGCTTAAAAAAATGGGCTTGGCAGGAGAGTCGTGTCACACATTTAATTATTTTTCAGCCACTTTGGATGTGATCTCATCATTGAAACTTTGCGAACTTATTGTCCCTGAGTTCTACTAATAAATAAAATACAAACTGAAAATAAACATTTTCGGTCAATGCTAAGAACGCTAGACCTTAAACTCTGACTTCGAATTTTTTTATGTTGATTTCGTCTGCTTCTGGTGTCTCGATGGTTCAGAAGAATTAACGTCGAGAACTGGAAATTGAGTTGTGAGGGACAAGAATTCTGTCAGATTCTCCCATCGTCTCAAAATCTGATTTCTTTTTTTTTCGATGTCGCATGGTTCGCGGGAGCACAACTATCTCTCGCCTCGGCAACACCAGGGGACAACTTTACTGATGGCGCATAAGCGTGAGTAGTAAATAATATTTCTTTATGAATAACTGTTTAACAGCGAGTAACACCGTGGGGTGTAGCTAGAAAAATAAAATAAAAATAAAAATGGTCAGTCTACGGCGATCTACATTGAATGATATCTGAAGGAAACTTAACAAATCAAGATCGCTAAAAAAGCATTTTATTGTGTGACTGGTTTCGACTGATCTATACAATCATCAGGGAATCTTATGCTTTTGAATTTTTACAACATATTATCCAGCAGTACTTGAGGACAATATTATGGAAACGGAAGAGGATGTAGATGGATATGAAATGGGAGATATGATACTGCGCGAAGAGTTTGACAGAGCACTGAAAGACCTGAGTCGAAACAAGGCCCCGGGAGTAGACAACATTCCATTAGAACTACTGACAGCCATGGGAGAGCCATTCCTGACAAAACTCTACCATCTGGTGAGCAAAATGTATGAGACAGGCGAAATACTCTCATACTTCAAGAAGAATATAATAATTCCAATCCCAAAGAAAGCAGGTGTTGACAGATGTGAAGATTACCGAACTATCAGTTTAATAAATCACGGCTGCAAAATACTAACGCGAATTCTTTACAGACGAATGGAAAAACTGGTTGAAGCTAACCTCGGGGAAGATCAGTTATGATTTCGTAGAAATATTGGAACACGTGAGGCAGTACTGACACTACGACTTATCTTAAAAGAAAGATTAAGGAAAGGCAAACCTACGTTTCTAGTATTTGTAGACTTAGAGAAAGCTTTTGACAATGTTGACAGTCATACTCTCTTTCAAATCCTGAAGGTGGCAGGAGTAAAATACAGGTAGCGAAAGGCTATTTACAATTTGTACAGAAACCAGATGGCAGTTATAAGCATCGAGGGAAAGCAGTGGTTGGGAAGGGAGTGAGACAGGATTTTAGCCTATCCTCGATGTTATTCAATCTGTATATTGAGCAAGCAGTAAAGGAAACAAAAGAAAAATTCGGAGTAGGTATTAAAATCCATGGAGAAGAAATAAAAACTTTGAGGTTCGCCGATGACATTGTAATTCTGTCAGAGACAGCAAAGGACTTGGGAGAACAGTTGAACGGAATGGACAATGTCTTGAAAGGAGGATATGAGATGAACATCAACAAAAGCATAACGAGGATAATGGAATGTAGTCGAATTAAGCTGGGTGATGCTGAGGGAATTAGATTAGGAAATGAGACACTTAAAGTAGTAAATGAGTTTTGCTATTTGGGGAGAAAAATAACTGATGATGGTCAAAGTAGAGTGGATATAAAATGTAGACTGGCAATGGGAAGGAAAGCGTTCTTGAAGAAGAGAAATTTGTTAACATCGAGTATAGATTTAAGTGTCAGGAAGTGGTTTCTGAAAGCATTTGTATGGAGTGTAGCCATGTATGAAAGTGAAGCATGGACGATAAATAGTTTGGACAGGAAGAGAATAGAAGCTTTCTAAATGTGGTGCCACAGAAGAATGCTGGAGATTAGATGGGTAGATCACGTAACTAATGAGGAGATATTGAATAGAATTGGGGAGACGAGACGTTTGTGGCACAACTTGACTAGAAGAAGGGATCTGTTGGTAGGACATGTTCTAAGGCATCAAGGGATCAGCAATTTAGTACTGGAGGGCAGCGTGGAGGATAAAAATCGTAGAGGGAGACCAAGAGATGAATACACTAAGCAGATTCAGAAGGATGTAGGTTGCAGTAGGTACTGGGAGATGAAGAAGCTTGCACAGGATAGAGTAGCATGGAGAGCTGCATCAAACCAATGTCTGGACTGAATACCACAACAACAACATCCTGCAGTGTAGAAGTCGCTTCACATTGCATACATGAGGTGACAATAGTCATGGGACAGTGATATGCTCGTATACAGATGGCCGTAGTATCGCATACGCAAGGTATAAAAGGACTGTGCATTGGTGGAGCTTCCGTCTGTACTCGGATGATTCATGTGAAAAGCTTGCACAACTGTTGACAACTTGACTTCACGGCTTCGAGGTATGTGCGCCACACTTGAACCCTACCATCAGCCCCCACCACCTGAAATCGGGACTAATATGGCAAGGCTACAGTTTTCCAGTCATCTGTGGTCCAGGACAGCTGTAGGCGTTGTCGCGTTGTTAGGAAAAGCAGCCGCGCCGGTAGTCAGCTGCCGTTGCCCATTAACGCCAGGTTTCGCAGCACTGTCATAATTTATACGTTCCCCGCACGTCCAACATTGATTTCTACTGTTATTTCACGCAGTGCTGCTTGTCTGTTAGCACTGACAACTCTACGCAAACGCCGCTGCTCTGAGTCGTTGGCCGACCGACACCAGTACCTCTCCACAGTGCAGCACACCGTGAAGAATGGGCTGCCATTCCGTAAGAAACCTTCCAGCACCTGACTGAACGTATGCCTGCGAGAGTGGAAGCTGTCATCAGGGCTAAGGGTGGGCCAACACCATACTGAATTCCAGCATTACCGATGGAGGGCGCCACGAACTTTTAAGTCATTTTCAGCCAGGTGTCCAGATACTTTTGATCACATAGTGCAGCCGTTCACTTCATGGTAGCAAAATATGGGAGATGAATTAAACTGGTTTCAATTTTTGGAAGTATGGATTTCTTACAGGAATTCTAAGATACAGTTTCAGAGCAATTGTATGGTACCTACCTAATCTAATCAATGGAGAGGTCTTCCGAAGTAAGAGGGATTTCAGGTCTGCCGCAGCGTAGTATCGTCGGATCGTTGCTGTTCACAATATATATAAATGACCTTGTGAATAACATCAGAAGTTCAATGAGGCTTTTTGCGGATGATGCTGTAGTATATCGAGAGGTTGTAACAATGGAATATTGTACTGAAATGCAGGCGGACCTGCAACGAATTGACACTTGGTGCAGGGAATGGCAATTGAATCTCAATGTAGGGAAGTGTAATGTGCCTCGAATACACAGAAAGAAAGATCCTTTATCATTTAGCTACAATATAGCAGGTCAGCAACTGGAAGCAGTAAACTTCATAAATTATCTGGGAGTAGGCATTAGGAGTGATCTAAAATAGAATAATCATCCAAAATTAATCGTCGGTAAAGCAGATGCCAGTCTGAGATTCATTGGAAGAATCGTAAGGAAATACAGTCCAAAAACAAAGTAAGTAGGTTATAGTACACTTGTTCGCCCACTGCTTGAATACTGCTCACCGATGTGGGATCTGTACCAGATAGGTTTGATAGAAGGGATGGAGAAGATCCAGCGGAGAGCAGCGCGCTTCGTTACAGGATCATTTAGTAATCGCGAAAGCGTTTCGGAGATAATAGATATACTCGAGTGGAATACTCTGCAAGAGAGACGCTCAGTAGCTCGGTACGGGCTTTTGTTGAGGAGTCAAGCAGTATATTGCTCCCTGCTACGTATATCTCGCGAAGAGACCATGAGGGTAAAATCAGAGATATTAGAGCCCACACGGAGGCAAACCGACAATCTTTCTTTCCACGACCAGTACGAGACTGGAATAGAAGGGAGAAACGATAGAGGTACTCAAGGTACCCTCCGTCACACACCGTCAGGTGGCTTGCGAAGTATGGATGTAGATGTAGATGTAGAAAGGAACTACCATTACTGGATTGTTGTCTTGTGTATAAGAGAGAATGTAATTCACTCGATATAAATTTAAGGTTAGGGTTAAAGGATTTGTTGATAGGTGTCGCGATCTACTTTGCATCGATGATCTTTCATGAAATTGTGAGATACATGCATTTCAAAGGGAGGAAATCCTCACATGTGTTAATATCCTAAGTATCCTCTGCCGTGCACTTTGCAGTTGTGTGAAAGGTATTGGCCGTAGATATAGATACGCAGCAGCTGTTGTCCGATCATTTTAAAAGCGAGCAGCACGTATTCAGTTTCCCGGGATTCACGTGGCGGGGGCGGAGATGGAAGCAATGCTCTTGCCTGAGCGTCAAGGAACCCGGCCATGCCCACACAGACTTTCACGGCATCGCCTTACCGGCTGGGCGAAGCTTTCAGCCGGCGCGCACCCCTGAGGCCGGGATCATGTGTCTGCCGATACCGCCCCGGGGCGCACATCTCCTTGAGTGAACACGCTGAGACGCCACAGCTATTAAATAACCGCCTTCATCTCGTCTCAGGTCGAGTATCAGTCCTACTGCCTTGTATAGGACGCGGAGAGAAATCTTCAGACGTAAAATGTACTTAGGGTGCAACGCACAGGAATGTTCTCGACCATAACTTTTAACAAAATACGGTGTGTTAACTAACGTATGGCAGGTCTCTGGTGAGATGACTTAAAAGAAGAAAAGAAGTTCAGATATACATATGGTCAATTTTTTATTTATTTTCCTACTTACAGACACTTTTTCGTTCTTAGATACACCAATGGCCATTAAAATTGCTACACCAAGAAGAAATGCTAAGGATCGGGTATTCATTGGACAAATACAGTATACTAGAACTGACATGTGATTACATTTTCACGCAGTTTGGGTGCACAGATCCTGATAAATCAGTACCCAGAACCAACTAACTCTGGCCGTAATAACGGCCAAGATACGCCTGGACATTGAGTCAAACAGAGCTCGAATGGCGTGTACAGGTACAGCTGCCCATGCAGCTTCAACACGATACCACAGTTCATCAAGAGTAGTGACTGGCGTATTGTGACGAGCTAGTTGCTCGGCCACCATTCACCATACGTTTTCAGTTGGTGAGAGATCCGAAGAATGTGCTGGCCAGGGCAGCAGTCGAACATTTTCTGTATACAGAAAGGACCGTAGAGGACCTGCAACATGCGGTCGTGTATTATCCTGCTGAAATGTAGGGTTTCGCAGGGATGGAGGGTAGAACCACGGGTCGTAACACATCTGAAATGTAACGTCCACTGTTCAAAGTGCCGTCAATGCGAACACGAGGTGACCGAGACGTGTAACCAATGGCACCCCATACCATCACGCCGGGTGATACGCTAGTATGGCGACGACGAATACACGCTTCCAATGTGCGTTCACCGCGATGTCGCCGAACACGGATGGGACCATCATGATACTGTAAACAGAACCTGGATTCACCCGAAAAAATGACGTTTTGCCATTCGTGCACCCAGGTTCGTCGTCGAGTACACCATCGCAGGCGCTCCTGTCTGTGATGCAGCGTCAAGGGTAACCGCAGCCATGGTCTCCGAGCTGATAGTCCATGCTGCTGCAAACGCCGTCGAACTGTTCGTGTAGGTGGTTGTTCTCTTGGAAACGTCCCCATCTGGTAGGGATCGAGACGTGGCTGCACGATCCGTTACAGCCGTGCGGATAAGATGCCTCTCATCTCGACTGCCAGTGATACGAGGCCGTTGGGATCCAGTACGGCGCTCCGTATTACCCTCCTGAACTCACCGATTTCATATTCTAACAGTCATTGGATCTCGACCAACGCGAGCAGAAATGTCGCGATACCATAAATCGCAATCGCGACAGGCTACAATCCGACCTTTATAAAAGTCGGAAACGTGATGGTACGCATTTCTCCTCCTTACACGAGGCACCACAACAACTTTTCACCTGGCAACGCCGGTCAACTTGCGTTTGTGTATAAGAAATCGATTGGAATCTTTCCTCATGTCAGCACGTTGTAGGTGTCGCCACCGGTGCCAACCTTGTGTGAATGCTCTGAAAAGCTAATCATTTGCATATCACAGCATCTTCTTCCTGTCGGCTAAATTTCGCGTCTGTAGCACGTCATCTTCGTGGTGTAACAATTGTAATGGCCAGTAGTGTATTTGCTTCGTTTCTGTCATTTTGCATTCGAATTTACAGCTTGGTTCCATAGGTATGTTTCTTTCCGAATCTTGTCTCCTAATGACAATGAATGGCTCAAAATGTTTAATATTATGTCTACCACAAACTGCTTAAGGCCGCATCACGGCTTCTCTTAATTGCTTTCACATTACGAATGTCTACTGTGTCTGCTGGATTCCTTGCTAAACACGCTGACTAAGAATATCAACTTTCGCAACAGGTCTTGAATACTCAATGTCTTAAATGTCACCAAATGTAAAAATCAATGTATTGAGCTCAGGAGATCGAGCAGGCCAAGTTTTTGCTGTTCCACGACCTATCCTTTTATTTGGGAAACACAGACTAAACTTGGTCTTGCTTGCGCAGCACGGTCAGATGGTGCCCCGTAGTGTATGTTCTGACCCATGAGTGATAGAACGTCTTCCAGCCACTGTACAACATGCTTCCCCTGCAAACTGTGTTCATTTATTAGCAGCGTGGCAACGCATGTAAAGATAAAAGTGCTTTGATTTGACACTTTCCAAAACAAACATCGTGTGAAAAGACGTTATTTAAATGTAAAACTTTTTAATAAAGATGTTCAGGTACTAGAAAGTATAAAAGAATTTCTCCTAGCTCCTTGCAAACTGATAACGCAAACAACAGTCCTGAAAATTTGTGCTTGTGAATTTTTAATTGCTGTGTTAATACTTGGGAATTTCAAAACGAAATATGGAGGGCCCATGCAATAGATATCCCACACATGAGCAGAATGACATTTTCACTCTGCAGCGGAGTGTGCGCTGATATGACACTTCCTGGCAGATTAAAACTGTGTGCCGTACCGAGACCCCAACTCGGGTCCCGAGTTCGAGTCTCGGTCCGGCACACTGTTTTAATCTGCTAGGATGTTTCACACATGAGGAATTCATCTAAGTCGCTATCATGTGTATTGCACAGCAGATGATATCGACTATTATGTGATTTTTTTCTTAAGGACATCTACTCCCTACACTCCTTCCTGTCATTTACTTCATGCTCAGGACGGTTTTGTTTTTAAATTTAACAAGGATTGTCACAGTGTAAATAGGCTGTTTAGGTTTTTATATTTTTAACACCACGTAGCGCTCTGTATGAAAATCACTGGCTGTGCAGTGTGCAGTCTGTGGCTGGTTGGCATTGTTGGAATATTCGCTATTGTAGTGTTGGGCAGTTGGATGTGAACAGCGCGTAGCGTTGCGCAGTTGGAGGTGAGCCGCCAGCAGTGGTGAATGTGGGGAGAGAGATGTCAGAGTTTTGAGAGCGGATGATCTGGACGTGCGTCCATTAGAGAGAGTAAATTTGTAAGACTAGATGTCATAAAGGGCTCTGAGCACTATGGGACTTAACATCTGTGGTCATCAGTCCCCTAGAACTTAGAACTACTTAAACCTAACTAACCTAAGGACATCACACACATCCATGCCCGAAGCAGGATTCGAACCTGCGACCATAGCAATCACGCGGTTCCGGACTGAGCGCCTAGAGCCGCGAGACCACCGCGGCCGGCAGACTGGATGTCATGAACTGATATATACACTCCTGGAAATGGAAAAAAGAACACATTGACACCGGTGTGTCAGACCCACCATACTTGCTCCGGACACTGCGAGAGGGCTGTACAAGCAATGATCACACGCACGGCACAGCGGACACACCAGGAACCGCGGTGTTGGCCGTCGAATGGCGCTAGCTGCGCAGCATTTGTGCACAGCCGCCGTCAGTTTCAGCCAGTTTGCCGTGGCATACGGAGCTCCATCGCAGTCTTTAACACTGGTAGCATGCCGCGACAGCGTGGACGTGAACCGGATGTGCAGTTGACGGACTTTGAGCGAGGGCGTATAGTGGGCATGCGGGAGGCCGGGTGGACGTACCGCCGAATTGCTCAACACGTGGGGCGTGAGGTCTCCACAGTACATCGATGTTGTCGCCAGTGGTCGGCGGAAGGTGCACGTGCCCGTCGACCTGGGACCGGACCGCAGCGACGCACGGATGCACGCCAAGACCGTAGGATCCTACGCAGTGCCGTAGGGGACCGCACCGCCACTTCCCAGCAAATTAGGGACACTGTTGCTCCTGGGGTATCGGCGAGGACCATTCGCAACTGTCTCCATGAAGCTGGGCTACGGTCCCGCACACCGTTAGGCCGTCTTCCGCTCACGCCCCAACATCGTACAGCCCGCCTCCAGTGGTGTCGCGACAGGCGTGAATGAAGGGACGAATGGAGACGTGTCGTCTTCAGCGATGAGAGTCGCTTCTGCCTTGGTGCCAATGATGGTCGTATGCGTGTTTGGCGCCGTGCAGGTGAGCGCCACAATCAGGACTGCATACGACCGAGGCACACAGGGCCAACACCCGGCATCATGGTGTGGGGAGCGATCTCCTACACTGGCCGTACACCACTGGTGATCGTCGAGGGGACACTGAATAGTGCACGATACATCCAAACCGTCATCGAACCCATCGTTCTACCATTCCTAGACCGGCAAGGGAACTTGCTGTTCCAACAGGACAATGCAGGTCCGCATGTATCCCGTGCCACCCAACGTGCTCTAGTAGGTGTAAGTCAACTACCCTGGCCAGCAAGATCTCCGGATCTGTCCCACATTGAGCATGTTTGGGACTGGATGAAGCGTCGTCTCACGCGGTCTGCACGTCCAGCACGAACGCTGGTCCAACTGAGGCGCCAAGTGGAAATGGCATGGCAAGCAGTTCCACAGGACTACATCGAGCATCTCTACGATCGTCTCCATGGGAGAATAGCAGCCTGCATTGCTGCGAAAGGTGGATATACACTGTACTAATGCCGACATTGTGCATGCTCTGTTGCCTGTGTCTATGTGCCTGTGGTTCTGTCAGTGTGATCATGTGATGTATCTGACCCCAGGAATGTGTCAATAAAGTTTCCCCTTCCTGGGACAATGAATTCACGGTGTTCTTATTTCAATTTCCAGGAGTGTATATATTATGACTTTTGAACACTATTAAGGTAAATACGTTGTTTGTTCTGTATCAAAATCTTTCATTTGCTAACTATGCCTGTCAGTAGTTAGTGCCTTCAGTAGTTAGAATCTTTTATTTAAATGGCAGTATTGGCGCTCGCTGTATTGCAGTAGTTCGAGTAACGAAGATTTTTGTAAGTGATTCATGAAAGGTATAGGTTATTGGTGGTCAGGGCCATTCTTTTGTAGGGATTATTGAAAGTGAGATTGCGTTGCGCTAAAAATAGTGTGTGTCAGTTTAGTGATGATCAGAATAAGTAAAGAGAGAAATGTCTGAGTACGTTCAGTTTTGCTCAGCTGTTTGAAAATCAAATGACATATGGGGCTTACCAGCACAGTAATTCATTAATTTTTCTAAGGGGACGTTTCATAAAAGCTATTAAAAATTAACGAACAGCTTTTCAGGAATATCTGTATGGGATTAGGAATCGGCATGAGGCTAGGAGAAATTATTATATACTTTTTTAATCTATGTTAAAAACGTTTCATACTAAAAAGTCTTTATGTATGTAATCACTTTGTGCTTTTTAGTTTTTTGTGTGTTTTTAAATTTTGAAGCGATTTCAAACATTTTGATCAGATTACAACAGAGACACGAGTTAAATTTATGTTTTGTTACAATTTGTCTTCACTTGACTCAACCACTATATTGCTCCCTCCTGTGAACAGGATGGCCTAGAGGGGTTGTAGCGAGTGTCTTGAACAAATCGGGGATAGGAACGCGTGCCCGAAAACGTCAGCCAACGGCGATACGAAGCGTCGAAATTCCAGGCATCGGCGCTTTCCACTGTGCCACCCGATAGGCAGCAAACGTAATTTTTTAAGCTGACGGAGCTTAGGTGGAAGACTCGCTATGTTGTTCGTTATACAATGATCGCGACCGGCTGATTGACATTATTGCCAGTGGAGGTCAAGTAAGTAGCTGCTGAGTAGAAAAGCCTTGTGTCCTATGAATGCAATGCTTTGTTGCCTCAGTGGATGGCGGTTTCAGACACAGGTTTCCATTCAGAGTTTATGTTTGTCCTGGAAACTCTAAAATCCCTAATTTTTTTTCGGTATACAGGAGAAATCAAAATTGCGAATGGAAACGCATGTCCAAAACCGTCATCCCCCAAGGCAGCAGCGCATCGTATTTATTTGAGACAAGGCCTGTCTCATGAAGTAATAAGTGCTATCGACAGGGGATGTCAAATTGATTCCATATTTTTAGATTTCCAGAAGGCTTTCGACACCGTTGCTCACAAGCGACTTCTAACCAAACTGCGTGCCTACGGAGTATCGCCTCAGTTGTGCGACTGGATTCGTGATTTCCTGTCAGAAAGGTCACAGTTAGTAGTAATAGACGGAAAGTCATCGAGTACAACGGAAGTAATAACCGGCGTTCCCCAAGGAAGTTTTATAGGCCCTCTATTGTTCCCCATCTATATTAACGACACAGGAGACAATCTGAGTAGCCGTCTTACATTGTTTGCAGATGATGCTGTCATTTACAGTCTTGTAAAGTCATCACGTGGCCTGTAATTGAAGAAGTGTCATGATGACCTCTCCATTGGCAAAAGATTCCGGAATAGTCCCCCATTCGGATCTCCGGGAGGGGACTGCCAAAGGGGAGGTTACCATGAGAAAAAGATTGAATAATCAACGAAAGGATAACGTTCTACGAATCGGGGCGTGGAATGTCAGAAGCTTGAACGTGGTAGGGAAACTAGAAAATCTGAAAAGGGAAATGCAAAGGCTCAATCTAGATATAGTGGGGGTCAGTGAAGTGAAGTGGAAGGAAGACAAGGATTTCTGGTCAGATGAGTATCGGGTAATATTAACAGCAGCAGAAAATGGTATAACAGGTGTAGGATTCGTTATGAATAGGAAGGTACGGCAGAGAGTGTGTTACTGTGAACAGTTCAGTGACCGGGTTGTTCTAATCAGAATCGACAGCAGACCAACACGGACAACGATAGTTCAGGTATACATGCCGACGTCGCAAGCTGAAGATGAACAGATAGAGAAAGTGTATGAGGATATTGAAAGGGTAATGCAGTATGTAAAGGGGGACGAAAATCTAATAGTCATGAGCGACTGGAATGCAGTTGTAGGGGAAGAAGTAGAAGAAAAGGTTACAGGAGAATATGGGCTTGGAACGAGGAATGAAAGAGGAGAAAGACTAATTGAGTTCTGTAACAAGTTTCAGCTAGTAATAGCGAATACCCTGTTAAAGAATCACAAGAGAAGAAGGTATACTTGGAAAAGGCCCGGAGATACGGGAAGATTTCAATTAGATTACATCATGGTCAGACAGAGATTCCGAAATCAGATACTGGACTGTAAGGCGTACCCAGGAGCAGATATAGACTCAGATCACAATATAGTAGTGATGAAGAGTAGGCTGAAGTTCAAGACATTAGTCAGGAAGAATCAATACGCAAAGGAGTGGGATACGGAAGTACTAAGGAATGACGAGATACGTTTGGAGTTCTCTGACGCTATAGGTACAGCAGTAAGTAATAGCGCAGTAGGCAGTACAGTTGAAGAGGAATGGACATCTCTAAAAAGGGCCATCACAGAGGCTGGGAAGGAAAAGATAGGTACAAAGAAGGTAGCTGCGAAGAAACCATGGGTAACAGAAGAAATAGTTCAGTTGATTGATGAAAGGAGGAAGTACAAACATGTTCCGGGAAAATCAGGAATACAGAAATACAAGTCGCTGAGGAATGAAATAAATAGGAAGTGCAGGGAAGCTACGTCGAAAAGGCTGCAGGAAAAAATGTGAAGACATCAAAAAAGATATGATTGTCGGAAGGACAGACTCAGCATACAGGAAAGTCAAAACAACCTTTGGTGACATTAAAAGCAACGGTAGTAACATTAAGAGTGCAAGGGGAATTCCACTGTTAAATGCAGAGGAGAGAGCAGATAGGTGGAAAGAATACATTGAAAGCCTCTATGGGGGTGAAGATTTGGCGGCTGTGATAGAAGAAGAAACAAGAGTCGATTTAGAAGAGATAGGGGATCCAGTATTAGAATCGGAATTTAAAAGTGCTTTGGAGGACTTACGGTCAAATAAGGCAGAAGGGATAGATAACATTCCATCAGAATTTCTAAAATCATTGGGGGAAGTGGCAACAAAACGACTATTCACGTACGTGTGTAGAATATATGAGTCTGGTGACGTATCATCTGACTTTCGAAAAAGCATCATCCACACGATTCCGAAGAGGGCAAGAGCTGACAAGTGCGAGAATTATTGTGCAATCAGCTTAACAGCTCATGCATCGAAGCTGCTTACACGAATAATATACAGAAGAATGGAAAAGAAAATTGACAATGCGCTAGGTGACGATCAGTTTGGCTTTAGGAAAAGTAAAGGGACGAGAGAGGCAATTTTGACATTACGGCTAATAATGTAAGCAAGGCTAAAGAAAAATCATGAGACTTTCATAGGATATGTCGACCTAAAGAAGCGTTCGACAATATAAAATGGTGCAAGCTGTTCGAGATTCTGAAAAAAGTAGGGGTAAGCTATAGGGAGAGATGGGTCATATACAATATGTACAACAACCAAGAGGGAATAATAAGAGTGGACGATCAAGAACGAAATGCTCGTATTAGGAAGGGTGTAAGACAAGGCTGTAGCCTTTCGCCCCTACTCGTCAATCTGTACATCGAGGAAGCAATGATGGAAATAAAAGAAAGGTTCAGGAGTGGAATTAAAATACAAGGTGAAAGGATATCAATGATACGATTCGCTGATGACATTGCTATCCTGAGTGAAAGTGAAGAAGAATTAAATGATCTGCTGAACGGAATGAACAGTCTAATGATACACACTATGGTTTGAGAGTAAATCGGAGAAAGACGAAGATAATGAGAAGTAGTAGAAATGAGATCAGCGAGAAACTTAACATCAGGATTGATGGTAACGAAGTCAATGAAGTTAAGGAATTCTGCTACCTAGGCAGTAAAATAACCAATGACGGACGGAGCAAGGAGGACATCAAAAGCAGACTCGCTATGGCAAAAAAGGCATTTCTGGCCAAGAGAAGTCTACTAATATCAAATACCGGCCTAAATTTGAGGAAGAAATTTCTGAGGATGTACGTCTCGAGTACAGCATTGTATGGTAGTGAAACATGGACTGTGGGAAAACCGGAACAGAAGAGAATCGAAGCATTTGAGATGTGGTGCTATAGACGTATGTTGAAAACTAGGTGGACTGATAAGGTAAGGAATGAGGAGGTTCTACGCAGAATCGGAGAGGAAAGGAATATGTGGAAAACACTGATAAGGAGAAGGGACAGGATGATAGGACATCTGCTAAGACATGAGGGAATGACTTCCATGGTACTAGAGGGAGCTGTAGAGAGCAAAAACTGTAGAGGAAGACAGAGATGGAATACGTCAAGCAAATAATTGAGGACGTAGGTTGCAAGTGCTACTCTGAGATGAAGAGGTTAGCACAGGAAAGGAATTCGTGGCGGGCCGCATCAAACCAGTCAGTAGACTGATGACAAAAAAAAAAAAAAAAAAAAAAAAAAAAGTAAAAAAAAAAACTTCTTGGATGATTTAGGTAAGATATCTGTATGGTGCGAAAAGTGCCAATTGACCCTGAATAAGGAAAAATTTGAAGTTATTCACATGAGTACTAAAAGAAATCAGCTAAATTTCGATTACGCGATAAGTCACACAAATCTGAGGGCTGTAAATTCGACTAAATACTTAGGGATTACTATTACAAATAAGCCAAACTGGAACGATTACATACATAATATTGTGGGTACAGCAAACCAAAGCCTGCGATTCATTGGCAGAACACTTAGAAGGTGCAACAGGTCTACTAAAGAGACTGCTTACACCAAGTTGTCCGCCCTATTCTGGAGTACTGCTGTGCGGTGTGGGATCCGCATCAGGTAGGACTGACAGATGACATCGAAAAAGTACAAAGAAGGGCAGCTCGTTTCGGATTATGGCGAAATAGGGGAGATAGTGCCACAGACATGATACGTGAATTGCAGTGGCAATCATTAAAACAAAGGCGTTTTTCGTTGCGGCAGGATCCTCTCATGAAATTTCAATCACCAGTTTTCTCCTCCGATTGCGGAAACGTTCTGTTGGCACTCACCTACATAGGGAGAAATGATCATCACGAAAAAATAAGAGAAATCAGGGCTTGCACAGGAAAAATTAAGTGCTCGTTTTTCCCGCGTGCCGTTCGAGAGTGGGACGGTAGTGAGACAGCCTGAAGGTGGTTCATTGAACCCTCTGCCATGCATTTTATTGTGAATAGCAGAGTAATCGTGTAGATGTAGATGAACGCAGCAGCAAGTTCAGTCTTCTCCACTGCCGATCGTGGAAATCAGTCACAATCACTGAATAGCGAACAACATTGCGAGACGTTCCGCCTATGATCCGACAGCGTACAAAGTCATGTTCGCTGCCGTAAGGGTGGTCTAGCAGCAGGCGCCAGCATCTATAACTTTGACGCTCTGCAGCGTCGTTGGCTGACGTTTCGGTACACTGGTTCCTATCCCTGATTTGTTCTCAAGACACCCTCTACAACCCCCCAAAGGTGGCCACGTCATTTCTGGGACACCCTGTATATCCCTCAAAAATACCATGGAGCTAAAAATTACATTTGACAATTTTAAACATGGCTGACAGAAGCAACTGTAAATAAATTTTCAATATGTAAACAATACAGCCTACCCACTGCGTAAGTTTAATACAAAAAAACTTAACCAGTTCTTCAGAACTATAATGTTTGAACATATTATAAAATAAATGTCTAAAACACTTGACCACACTGAAAAGGAGAACATGGAATAGAAATAGTACTTACATAAATTACGTGACGTTAAAATTGTAAATATACGTGATGAGCTAAGGAGCTCAATGCAAATGGCAGAAAATGTGAAATGAAGTGCTTTATGGAGACAATAAAAACTGTTACAACAGGTACACCATATTACAAGAGCAGATATTAGACTGAACAGTTAGTAGTTAGTTGCGATGCTGGGTGAATGTGATCTAGAGCGCATCATTTACTGGGTGCAAGCAAGTGTGATAACCGCTCCACTGTATGAAATACATCAGTATGATACATATTTGGATGCCAGAGAGAAATTTTCACTCTGCAGCGGAGTGTGCGCTGATATGAATCTTCCTGGCAGATTATCTGCAATATCCTCTCTTTCAGGGGTCTAGTTCTGCAAGGTTCGTAGGAGAGCTTCTGTAAAGTTTGGAAGGTAGGACACGAGATAGTGGCAGAAGTAAAGCTGTGAGGACGGGGCGTGAGTCGTGCTTGGGTAGCTCAGATGGTAGAGCACTTGCCCGCAAAAGGCAAAAGTCCCCATTTCGAGTCTCGGTCCTGCACACAGTTTTAATCTGCCAGTAAGTTTCACATAGTTGGATGTTAAACAAAGCGATATAGAAAGCGATGTGTCTAA
The DNA here is from genome assembly GCF_023864345.2 of Schistocerca serialis cubense. Taxonomy (NCBI): domain Eukaryota; kingdom Metazoa; phylum Arthropoda; class Insecta; order Orthoptera; family Acrididae; genus Schistocerca; species Schistocerca serialis. Next base: position 84,495,533 of record NC_064649.1, on the reverse strand, counting down.
AATAATTTCTCCCTCTACACCCAACTGTATCATTTTCTTCTTGTGCCACTACCCTCCCTACACACCATTGCTACTCCTCACCCACTGTCCTTCCCATTATCTGTATTCCCATTACCTGCTTCTCCTCCTATGTATCATATCCATAGTTTCCCCACCTAACAGAACCCTGTCTCCTTACCTTCCCCTTCCCCCATACCTCTATGGAACATATTCTCTTCAACCAGAATACTTGTTCACCCTATGCAGGTTCTTCAGACATTAAGTGAAAGTGCATTGCTGCAGTTTTTTTATTCAAGAATTTCACCTCATCGCAACGGGATACATTCTTTGCCCTTTTAGCTGTTCTGTTTGCCATTAGACTTTTGAACTTTCAATGTAATCAGTGCTCATACATTTATTTTGCTATCGCTTCTGTTCTCTTTTTAAGAGCAGTCTTGGCTGAATAGTGGAGTACTGTACTGTTGACACTCTACACCCCGCCCACATGTGGCAGAAGGGAGAGGGGGGTTGAAATAACAATAAAGAGAAAAAAAGTGTTCCGAAATGGCAGTAAATGGAAACATGATGCAAATCACCACAAAACTGCGAGCTGTGGCTTACAGGCGTTAAAGAAGCTTCTGTCAGGTAACTGCTTCTGTCTGCTTCTGTCTGTTCGTCTGTTCGTTTAAGATGAGGCCATCATTCCTGACCATGTGTCTAGTGATCTCAAGTTATTCTAAGACATGATGCTTCAACCTTTTCTTCTCCCTATGCAGTATCGTCGTTTCGTCGATTTTTATTAATAAATGTTCTGCGAATGTAGAATTATGAACATTAGTACCTTTCCTCCATAACAAGTGTTGCTTATATTTTGCTTTAAAAGCCTCCAAGTTTTTTTTCTGTGTATAACACGGGGCAACTATGACAAGTGATTTTTGTAAACTCCTGAGCTACATCATAACGATGTGTTACTGTAAAAGTTACGTACTTGATACAGTTGAGCGTTTCTTACGCTACTAAGGCCCAGTAAAGTGACGTGCACTACACCAAATTTCAATACTGACCTCGATGCACTGTCAAAATGGGCACAGGACATAGGTCTAAAACTAAACCCATCTAAAACCCAAGCGGTACTTGTTGGTCACTCTAAGCTCATTAGCCCAAAACATCGGGAATCCGTACCACCTCTTATCCTAAATGGAACAATTAATAACTTCTCGCCCTCAGCAAAGAGTTTGGGAGTAATAATAGATGAAAATCTAAATTGGACAGAGCACGTAACTGCAGTGTGCAAAAAAGCATCAGCATCCCTTCATGTCCTACAAAAATATAAAAAACTCTTCCCTTTCGATCTGAAAAAGAAATTAGTACAAACGCTTATACTCCCAATCATTGACTACAGCGATATTATCCTACAAGGCCTCTCTCAGGAAAATTCCCGACGTCTAGAACTGGTCACGAATGCCTGCGTCCGATGTATCTGTGACGTTCGACTTTTTGATCACATTTCACCAGCATATGCAAAATTGTCCTGGCTGCGTGCAGACAAACGCAGAGATTTCCATACACTCTGTCTCATCTACTGCCTTATAAATGTACACTGTCCCTCATATCTCTCCTCGTCCCTAACACTCATGTCGGAACAACATGACAGAAACACACGTTCCCATCATAATAAAATCCTCTCCGTTCCACTGCATCGCTCAGTCACCTTCTCCAAGTCCTTTACAGTAGCGGGAACCCGACTCTGGAATAACCTCCCTCGTTATGTTAGAGAACTTAAAAACATGACCGGCTTCAAAAAACAGTTAATGACGTATCTACTTAAGCAACAGTAATGCCTTCCTCTGTACATGAGTGCACTTCACCTCATTACTTCCCTCTCTCCCCCTCCTTAAACCTCCCTTACCCAAAACTCGCTATACTAGTAAACATCTACTTTACACATCAAAATATTAATGTACATCTGCACAAACCTTCATTACTATTGCGAATCTTTCTCATGTTTGTCATTATTATTTGATTTTTTTTACTGTTATTATTATTGCTTTCACCATAATCTGTATGTATAGCACCTGATGTAAAAATACTGCCAGCATTTACTTTATTAGATCTTAGTCATGTTTATCATTATTATTTGATTTTTTGTTTTACTGTTATTATTATTGCTTTTATCATAATCTGTATGTATAGCAACTGTTGTAAAAATACTTCCGCATTTACTTTATTAGGTCTTAGTCACTAGTCTTTATTCATATTGTCACTAGAGTAAGCTAATTTTCTCATTTAAACTATGTTCATGATGTTACTCTGATGTGTGAAATGCTGCATGTGTGGAACACTGGTCCGATGTAAGAGAGGGCCTGATGGCCCTAATCTGATCAGGTTAAATAAATAAATAAATAAATAAATAAATGTTTACCTGGCACCGCAACTAGTGCCCAAAAGTTCAGTCTAATGTGTGCTCTTTTAACATGCTGTACCTGTTGCAAAAATTTTTATTGTGTCCATGGAGGACTTTTTTTCATATTTTTTATTATTTATTGTCTTATAGTACCTTTTAACATTATAGGTGACTTCTGTCTGAAGAAGCTACCATTAGTATTATCGAAACCAGGCTAAGGTTTTTACATTTAATTTATGCAAGCGTTTGGTTGTATACCTTGTATATTGAAAATTAAGTCTGAGCTCACGCGAAGGCTTATCAGCAATTGTTCTCAGCGCGGAACATTCGCGACTGGAACAGGAGAAATGGAACAGAGTAGTGGTGCACTAAGTACCTTGCGCCACACACCGGACGAGGAAGCGAGTTAGTATTGCATCGTCAGTCGGATCTGAGATGTATTGAGAGTTTTAATTCTCTAGCTAATCGAGAAGTTAGTTTAAAATCAATTGCAAAACTTGCACTGACCAAACAAGCCGGCCGCTGTGACCGAGCGGTTCTAGGCGCTTCAGTCTCGAACCGCGCGACCGCTACGGTCGCAGGTTCGAATCCTGCCTCGGGCATTGATGTGTGTGATGTCCTTAGGTTAGTTAGGTTTAGGTAGTTCTAAGTTCTAGGTGATTGATGACCTCAGAGCCAATTGAAATTCCGGCTGTCTTAAGTTTTCCGGTAGTATTTCTCAAAACGAACGTCGTCTTCCTTCCAGCCTTCATGTGGGAGTCTGTGCGACTATCGAATGATGGTATATCTGTTCGACCCTCCTGCCATAATATTTTTTCAAACGCCAATTTCGAAATTTCAGCCGTCCCTTTGCTGCCTTTTATTGCCACGCAAGACTGAGTGACGAGTGACCGGAGATAAGCCTTCGACCGGCTTAGCGATTTTGTAGGACAGGAATTTTTTCAGGTCCTTGGCAAAATATAACGGAGGAAATTATTATATACTCCGTGGCAACGTTATTTTTATAAACGTACGAGTTTCTACTAACTTTTGACTGTCGATATTTCTGCGCTTTTGTTTAAGCGAGGCCATTTTCTTTTTTTAAACCACGACGCGCCATCGCCATCCATAATCCGCTTATTCGGAACGTACTTCTCCAGACTGAGATTTACTATTAGTTTAAGTTTCCCCATAATTGCTGTAAGTCCGTCATATTGGAACATTTTCATCTCAAGTCAAGAGAATAATTGAAAGCTTCTATTACATCGTCAACTTGGTACACTGGTGCCAAAAGTGAATGAGTTCAATTCATCTTTTTGTTTTGCTGTTCTTGCATTTGCAGTTTTTGCAGATAAAATTACTGGATGTAACGTCAGCTGTTAAGCTAAATACCGTAGTGTTCATGTAGACCCAAATATGTTTCAGCACCTTTGTGCCATGGTCAGTCGGTTTCCTTTACTCAAAGCTGTAAAATGTGGACTTTTCAAGTGGTTTGCTGTCGTCAATACCTTGATATGTTGCAGTTGTATATGCTGTTGTGCTATCCGTAACACTGACCTTAATTTGCAGTACGATTTTGGAGCATATACTGTACTCGAGCATTATGCATCACCTTGAAAAAAATGACTCATTGACACATAACCAACACGGATTCAGAAAAAGCCGTTTCTGTGCAGCACAGCTAGCTCTTTATTCCTATGAAGTAATGAGTGCTGCCGACAAGGCATCTCAGATCGACTCCATATTCCTAGATTTCCAGAAGGCTTTTGATACCGTTCCTCACAAGCGTGCATATGGAGTATCGTCTCAGTTGTGTGACTGGATTAGTGATTTCCTCTCAGAGAGGTCACAGTTCGCAGTGATAGACGGTAAATCATCGAGTAGAACAGAAGTGATATCTGGCGTTCCGCAAAGTAGTGTCATAGGCCCTCTGCTGATCCTGATTTATATAAATGATCTAGGTGATAATCTGAGCAGCCGCCTTAGATTGTTTGCAGATGACGCTGCAATTTGTCGTCTAGTAAAATCACCAGACGATCAATGCCAATTACAAAATGATCTAGAGAGAATTTCTGTACGGTGCGAAATGTGGCAATTAGTACTAAACAAAGAAAAGTGCGAGGTCATCCACATGGGTACTAAAAGAAATCCGATAAATTTTGGGTATAGGTAAAACGCACGAATCTAAGGGCTGTCAATTCGACTAATAACCTAGGAATTACGATTACGAGCAACTTAAATTGGAAAGACCACATAGATAATATTGTGGGGAAGGCGAAACAAAGACTGCGCTTTGTTGGCAGAACACTCAGAAGATGCGACAAACCCACTAAAGTGACAGCCTACATTACACTTGTCCGTCCTCTGCTGGAATATTGCTGCGCGGTATGGGATCCTTACCAGGTAGGCTTTCTTTTGCGGCGAGATCTATTTACGAAATTTCAATCGCCAACTTTCTCTTCCGAATGCGTTAATATTTTGTTGACACCCACCTACGTAGGGAGAAATGATCATTATAATAAAATAAGAGAAATCTGGGCTCGAACGGAAAGATTTAGGTATTCCTTTTCCCACGCGCCATTCGATAGTGGACTGGTAGAGTAGTAGTATGAAAATGGTTCGATGAACCCTCTTCCAGGCACTTAAGTGTGAATTGCAAAAAAATGGCTCTGAGCACTATGGGACTTAACATCTTAGGTCATCAGTCCCCTAGAACTTAGAACTACTTGAACCTAACTAACCTAAGGACATCACACAACACCCAGCCATCACGAGGCAGAGAAAATCCCTGACCCCGCCGGGAATCGAACCCGGAAACCCGGGCTGTGAATTGCAGAGTAACCATGTAGATGTAAATGTACGTCTGCAAGTCGACTACGATTCAGTAGCCATTAGTGCAAGATGGATGGCACACCCACGAATTCAGCATGTAAAACACCAAACAATATATTCTATACTCAAATAGAATCCAACGCAGCCGTACACCTGTTCAGTTGATATTTATTCACACTGCTATGTAGTAATGCAACTGAATTTTACTATCAACGAAACAAGAATTTCATTAAATTCATATTATTAAAAATGACTAAGCTAAAAAAAATGTGAGAAATCTTATGGGAATTAACTGCTAAGGTCATAAGTCCCTAAGCTTACACACTACTTAACCTAAATTATCCTAAGGACAAAGACACACACCCATGCCCGAGGGAGGACTCGAACCTCTGCCGGGATCAGCCGCACAGTCCATGACTGCAGCGCCTTAGACCGCTTGGCTCATCCCGCGCGGCGTGACTAAGCTAACTCTCAAGATTAAAAGAAAACAATATACTTCTCGTAATGGCATTTGTATGACACTCGAAACACATTCACAATGACATTGAAAATTTTTTATTAGGGTTGCCTCATCACAATGTTTTGGAGGAAATGATTGCGTGAGAAAAGTTATTTCCATATACCAGTTTATTTGGTCTCAATCACTGTGATTTAAATGGAGGTTCTACTGATTCACAATTACTTTCGTCAAAAACGTGGACAGCAATATGCTACCCATTTCTAGGTTTCTCTGGATCATCAACAAGATAATATTCAAATGAGTGCAAACTGCATCTGTGTAGAAGACATCTGAATGCTCCCTGGAAGAGCGCAGATTGACATGAAAATCACAATCTGAAGTTTAGGCAACTCACAAAATGTACATACACTGGAAACCATCGTCTCTAGATCCCAGTATGATAAATAAATAACGATAAAACGCAGTCATCAGTTGCGAAACAGAGTCGCAAATTGTGAGCTATGCGATTCAAAGAAAAATGCAAACGCTAAACGTGACACTTACTATAAAAAGCGTGACACGTACCCGAGAACCGCAAAGTTGCGCCAAACTGCGGCCATGCACAAAACAGTAGCTCTCCATTGAACGAGACATGCGCAGCCACCTTGCGTTCACCTAAAAATAAACACCTGGCCACTCCAAGCGAACCCTGTCTAGGCTTTGTCCCTCACACTTCTCAGACTTACGGAGGGGGCAAAAGTCCAGGGTTTTCCATAGTGACAACTGAAAATCTCCCTCTGTCTTCCTGTGTACACGGAAAGCCACCACAAATTTCTCATCCAGCATTTGTTTTATTCGCTGTCAACGAACTGAAGTTAGCAGAATGCCGGCCCTCGCTTCATGACTGGAGGAAAGCTATAAGGGCCCATAAAAGCAGCTTGTTTCACAAGCTGTTAATGGGAATCTAGTGGTGGCCCTGGCTTTCTGCTTCCGTCTTCTGCAGCAAATGGCTCTGAGCACTATGGGATATAGCATCTGAGGTCATCAGTCCCCTAGGACCTAAGGACAACACACACATCCATGCCCGAGGCAGGATTCGAACCTGCGACCGTAGCAGCAGCGCGGTTCCGGACTGATGCACCTAGAACCGCTCGGCCACAGCGGCCGGCGTCTTCTGCACCGCCTATTGGCTTTATTCATCCCTCTCAAAACCTCTTGTGGCTAGCAAGCGTCTGAAAGGCACTTTTGTGTGCCTTAAGAGACACTCAAATCGGCTTGCTCGCGTGACTGCTGCCAGTGAGAACATCTGTTGAGAAACCTCACGGAATTCCACTATTGTTAACCCACTGCCGAAGATTTGCAGTGCCGCGCCACACCACATTCCACAAACTGAGAAAAAACACGAGCTAGTATGTCAGAACTCACGAGACTTGCTTTTCCATTCGCAAAGTTCATGAGAATACTACGTATAATGATTATATGTCTATACACATTGAAGAGCCAAAGAAACTGGTACACCCGCCTAATATCGCGTAGGGCCCCAGCGAGCACGCAGAAGTGCCGCAACACGACGTGGCATGGACTCGACTAATGTTTGAAGTAGTTCTGGAGCGAACTGACACCATGAATCCTACAGGATCTCCATAAATCCGCAAGAGTACAAGGGGGTGAACATCTCTTCTGAACAGCACGTTGCAAAGCATCTAACAAGTGGCCACGAAAGCCTTAACAATTTTTCATCGCAGATATGCTCAATAATGTTGGTGTCTGGGGAGTTTGGTGGCCAGCAGAAGTTTTTAAGCTCAGAAGGGTGTTCTTGGAGCCGCTCTGGAGCAATTCTGGACGTGTGGGATGTCGCAATGTCTTCGTGGAAATGCCCAAGACCGTCGGAATACACAGTGGAAATGAATGGATGCAGGTGATCAGACAGAATGCTTAAGCACGTGTATAAGTCAGAGTTGTATCTAGAGGTATCAGGGGTCCCATATCATTTCTACTGCACATGTCCCACGCCATTACAGAGCGGCTTGAACACTCCCTGCTGACATGCAGGGTCCATGGATTCATGAGGTTGTCTCTATAATTGTACACGTCCATCCGCTCAATACAATTTGAAACGAGACTCGTCCGACCAGACAACATGTTTCCAGTCATCAACAGTCCAAGGTCGGTGTTGACAGACCTAGGCGAGGCGTAAAGCTTTGTGTCGTCTAGTCATGAAGGGTACACGAGTGGGCCTTCGGCTCCGAAAGCCGATATCGATGATGTTTACTTCAATGGTTCGCACGCTGACACTTGCTGGTGGCCCAGCACTGAAATCTGCAGCAATTTGCACTTCCGTCACGTTGAACGATTCTCTTCAGTCGTCGCTGGTCCCGTTTTTGCAGGATCTTTTTCCGGCAGCAGGGATGACGAAGATTTGAGGTTTTACTGGATTCCTGATACTCAGAGTACACTAGTAAAATGGTCGTATGGGAAAATCCCCACTTCATTGACACCTCGGAGATGGTGTGTCCCATCGCTCGTGCAGCGACTATAACACCACGTTCATACTCACTTAAATATTGACAACCTACCATTGTAGCAGCAGTAATCGATCTAACAACTGCGCCAGACACTTGTTGTCTTACAGAGGCGTTGCCGACCGCAGCGCCATATTCATCCCTTGTACATTCCTCTACATTTGAATATGCATGTCTATAACAGTTTTTCAGTTTTTTTGGAGCTTTATATATATATATATATATAATCACCACAACCTTAATTTTAGATTATAGGGTTATGTTATTGGGTACTGTTAGCTTGTCATCTGCAAGTGAATGACTTTAATGCGAACTTTTGGGCAAGTTAATACAGCATTTATGTCTAAATATGGTGTCGTTGAGCAAAAATATTTCCCCACTGTATTAGCGGTTACTTACAGTCAGTTTTCGCAAATCCTTTTTCATCAGCTTTCCCATGAGATGTTGAGAAGCTTACATAAAAACTATACATATTTTGCAGCATTTCATATGTAAATAACACAACTTTGCTAAAATACATTGTAAATGCTGTTGTTTTGTGTCCAGTTCCAGTTGGCGTTCACTTGTTCTCAAACAGAAATGGTTCAAAACAATGTTCGTTTTGAGAAACACTAACGGATAACTTAAGACAGCTTGAATTTCAAAAGGCTCTGAGCACTATGGGACTTAACTTCTGAGGTCATCAGTCCCCTAGAACTTAGAGCAACTTAAACCTAACTAACCTATGGACATCACACACATCCATGCCCATGGCAGGATTCGAACCTGCGACCATAGCGGTCGCGCGGTTCCAGACTGTAGTGCCTAGAACCGCTCGGTCACCTCGGCTGGCTGTTCTCAAACAGGTTTGTCACCATATTTGAATTCTGTTTACCTCTCTCTCTCTCTCTCTCTCTGTCTCGCTCTCTCTCTCTCTCTCTCTCTCTCTCTCTCTCTCTCTCTCTCTCTCTCTGTCTCTTTCTCTTTTTATGTGTGTATGTGAGTTTATCAATTTGTGTTGTCTTTCCTCAACAGTTCCTTTAATGTGTGAAGTACTGTCTTATGGCATTTGGTTGCACAATTTACTACATAACCCTTTAACGTAATATTAAGGTAATGACAACAACAATGCCTGATTATCATTTAAAGCATATTGATATTCTATGGATTTGAATAGAGAAAAGCCACTGACGATGGCACAAAGGCGCTGAAACGTGTTTGGATGTGTATGAAGAAAGTGTTTTGCCTAACATGTGGACTTTAGTTCCAGTAACTGAGTCAGTTCTTTGCATCGGAGGGGAGAGGAGACGAGAGGACATTTACGGGGACAGCGCTGAGCGGCGCCGTGTAGAGCCGCCGTGGGGCGCCTCTGCGCTAATAAACGTCCTGGCAGGGTCGCCAATAATTCAGCAGCTAAACGGCAGCTGCTCGGGTTTTAATGGCGCCCGGGGGCCGAGGTGTGGGCCGCCATAGGCCTGACAATGGCGTGCTTTGGGGAGCGCTGCGCTCCTAACAGCACAGTGTAGTGTAGTGTAGTGGGGTGTGGCATGGCACACGATGTGACAGTCACCTCTTGTCCTTCCCCCTCACCATGGGACACCTCACAGCTACTCAGTGGCTGCCGACCTGACGTTCCACAGTCCCCAGCTAATGTCAACGTTCACACAGCCTTCCGCTCACCACTGAGATCAGATGTGAAAATCTGTTACACATCACAACCTGACAAGAAGAGTGACAAGACAAAAAACGACAATTTTTGAGTTTTTGTCGAAAAATTTTTGTGTTAAGTGTCTCAACGTGCACAGAAAACTTCACATATCTCTATCGCTGTTTCTCCACTTCAGGACAGTTGTATCAGTTTTGTTGTCGGCTACTTCACGATGCGTTATGGTAAGAACAGTATCATTTCAGCTTTGCTATTGGCAGGTGTTCACAACTCGTTCAAGAAGTGCGCCACACTCTGAATTGTGTAACTTTTCACATATAAGGTAAGTTGAATGTAATTTTTAATATAATTGATTACTGTAATGTCTGTGATTATACAATGTCTGTATCTTACATTACAGTGTCCTTCAGATATGCATCCATCCATGTCTGAAGGAACAGACACTGTTTTGACGATGACACGTATCGTAAATATTACGAAATTTCGTTCGTTCCAGAGTACAAGAAGAAAAACATGGAAATTTCTGCTACGAAGAAAGCTCATATTGGATTGCTTTTCTCGGTGAAAATTATTCCTGTATCATTTAAGCCCATTCATAATTCTGTTTTTCCATAAACTATTTTCCTTAAATCGTAGATAATTGATTTTCGTTATTAACTTGTATTCAGTTTCATAAATTACACATTTTGTGTTTTTCTAATACAACAACTTCAACTTTTTTCAAATTTTATTTTTACAGAAGTACCGTACCAGTTTTTCCTGATGGAGGTTCGACTGTCGTATTACATCACAGTGCGTAAAAAAAATGTATATTCCTTGGAATGAAAAAGTTGCAAAAGCATTACATGAGGGCATAAAGAAAACAATTGAAGTGTTTAGGAGATCAATAAAGGTTACACAACTCAAAGATTTAATTAATAATTAAAATCGCACAAAAGAGGAAAGGCCGCTGGACCTGATGGGATACCAGTTCTATTTTACACAGAGTACGCGGAGGAACTTGCCCCCCTTCTTGCAGCGCTGTAACTTAGGTCTCTAGAAGAGCGTAGCGTTCCAAAGGATTGGAAAAGGGCACAGGTCATCCTCGTTTTCAAGAAGCGATGTCGAACAGATGTGCAGAACTATAGACCTATATCTCAGTTGTAGAATTTTGGAACACGTATAATGACTTTTCTGGAGACTAGAAATCTACTCTGTAGGAACCAGCATGGGTTTCGGAAAAGACGATCGTGTGAAACCCAGCTCGCGCTATTCGTCCACGAGACTTAGAGGGCCACAGACACGGTGGGTTCCCGGGTAGATGCCGTGTTTCCCACAGTCGTTTAATGAACAAAGTAAGAGCATATGGACTATCAGACCAATTGTGTGGTTGGATTGAAGAGTTCCTAGATAACAGAACGCAGCATGTCATTCTCAATGGAGAGAAGTCTTCCGAAGTAAGAGTGATTTCAGGTGTGCCGCAGGGGAGTGTCGTAGGACCGTTGCTATTCACAATATACATAAATGACCTTGTGGATGACATCGGAAGTTCACTAAGGCTTTTTGTGGATGATGCTGTGGTATATTGAGAGGTTGTAACAATTGAAAATTGTACTGAAATGCAGGAGGATCTGCAACGAACTGACGCATGGTGCAGGGAATGGCAATTGAATCTCAATGTAGACAAGTGTGATGTGCTGCGAATACATAGAAAGAAAGATCCTTTATCATTTAGATACAATATAGTAGCTCAGCAACTGGAAGCAGTTAATTCTATAAATTATTTGTTGATCGTCGGTAAAGGAGATGCCAGACAGATTCATTGGAAGAATCCTAAGCAAATGCAATCCGAAAACAAAGGAAGTAGGTTACAGTACGCTTGTTCGCCCACTGCTTGAATACTGCTCAGCAGTGTGGGATCCGTGCCAGATAGGGTTAATAGAAGAGATAGTGAAGATCCAACGGAGAGCACCACGCTTCGTTACAGGATCATTTAGTAATCGCGAAAGCGTTACGGAGATGACAGATAAACTCCAGTGGAAGACTCTGCAGGAGAGACGCTCAGTAGCTCGGTACGGGCTTTTGTTGAAGTTTCGAGAACATACTTCCACCGAGGAGTCAAGCAGTATATTGCTCCCTCCTACGTATATCTCGCGAAGAGACCGTGAGGATAAAATCAGGGAGATTAGAGCCCACACAGAGGCATACCGACATTCTTCCTTTCCACGAACAATACGGGGATGGAAGAGAAGGGAGAACCGATAGAGGTACTCAAAGTACCCTCCGCCACACACCGTCAGGTGGCTTGCGGAGTATAGATGTTGGTGTAGATGTAGATGCGTGTTTTCCACTGACAGTCAATACCGTCACTGCGCGATAGAGATGGAAATATTACCGATGATGGTGCCACTAAAGTGGAGTTACCAAATACAGTTTTCCGTAATTCCTTCACAAAAGAAGCCGAAGTAAATATTCGTGAATCAGAAACCAGAACAGCTGTTACCATGAGTGACATAAAAGTAGATATCTTAGGTGTTGCGAAACAACTCAAATCACTTAAGAAAGACAAGTCTTCCCATCCAGATGTTATACCAATTAGGTTCCTTTCAGAGAGTGCAGACACAATAGCGCCTTTCTTAGCAATCATATACAACCGATCACTTGACGAAAGGTCTGTTCCTAAAGAATGGAATGTAGCACAGGCCACACCAATATTCAAGAAAGGAAATATTAGTAACCCATTGAATTACAGACCCATATCACTGGCCTCAATTTGCAGTAGGATTTTGGAGCATATGATGTACTCAAACACTATGAGTCAACTTGAAGATAATGACTTATTGATACATAACCAACACGGATTCAGAAAATATCGTTCTTGTGCAACACAGCTAGCTCTTTATTCCCATGAAGTAATGAGCGCTGTCGACAAGGGCTCTTAGATCGATTCCATTCTCTTAGATTTCCAGAAGGCTTTTGATACCGTTCCTCACAACCGACTATTAATCAAAATGCGTGCATATGGAGTATCGTCTCAGTTGTGTGACTGGATTCGTGATTTCGTCTCACATAGGTCGCAGTTCGCAGTGATAGACGGTAAATCATTGAGGAGAACAGAAGTGATATCTGACGTTCCACAAGGTTGTGTCATAGGCCCTCTGCTGTTCCTGATTTACATAAATCATCTAGGTGAAAATCTGAGCAGCACCCTTTGATTGTTTGCAGATGACACTGTAATTTACCGTCTAGTAAAATCATCACACGATCAATTCCAGTTGCCGGCCGGGGTGGCCGAGCGGTTCTAGGCGCTACAGTCTGGAACCGCGCGACCGCTACGGTCGCAGGTTCGAATCCTGCCTCCGGCATGGATGTGTGTGATGTCCTTATGTTAGTTAGGTTTATGTAGTTCTAGGTTCTAGGGGACTGGTGACCTCAGCAGTTAAGTCCCATAGTGCTCAGAGCCATTAGAACCATTTTTCAATTCCAGTTACAAAATGATCTAGGGAGAATTGCTGTGTTGTGCGAAAAGTGGCAATTGGCGCTAAACAAAGAAAAGTGCGAGGTCATCCACATGGATACTAAAAGAAATCCGATAAATTTTGGGTATACGATAAATCGCACAAATCTAGTCAGTTCGACTAAATACCTAAGAATTACAGTTACGAGCAACTTATATTGGAAAGACCACATAGATAATTTTGTGGGGAAAGCGAAACAAAGACCGCGCTTTGTTGGCGGAACACTCAGAAGATGCGACGAACCCACTAAAGAGACAGCCTACACTACACTTGCTCGTCCTCTGCTGAAATATTGCCGCGCGGTGTTGGCTCCTTACCAGGTAGGATTGACGGAGGACATCGAATAAGTGCAAAGAAGGGCAGCCCGTTTCGTGTTATCGCGCAGTAGGGGGGAGAGTGTCACTGATATGGTACGCGATTTGGGGTGGCAGTCACTGAAACAAAGGCGGTTATCTTTGCGACAAGAGCTATTACTCAAATTTCGATCACCAACTTTCTCTTCCGAATGCGAAAATATTTTGTTGACACCCACCTACGTAGGGAGAAATGATCATCATTATAAAATAAGAGAAATCTGAGCTCGAACGGAAAGATTTAGGTGTTCTTTTTTCCCACGTGCCATTCGAGAGTGGAATGGTAGAGAAGTAGTATGAAAATGGTTCGATGAAGCTTCTGTTAGTCACTTAAGTGTTAATTGCAGAGTAAGCATCCAGATGTAGACCCGAAACCATCGCCATCTGCGACATGAGTGGTGTCAAGCGACAGCTGATTGGAGGGCAGTGTAGAGGTTTTTGTGTTTTCTGATGAAAACCAGATCCGCCTCGGTGCCAGTGGTGGCCATGTGTCGGTTAGGTGGAGAACAACTGACAGCCTGGAGCCAACCTATCTGTGTGCCAGACACAATGGACATCTATCTGGAGTTACGATCTAGATGGTGATTTCGTATGACAGTAGGAGCACTGCCGTTTCCATATCACGACTCCTGACTGAAAATTTGTACGTCAAGCTGGTGTTCAACCTGTTGTCCTGCCATCCATAATTTTAATGTGCTGACAGTTTCACCACTCAGGAGTATTGAAAAGAATCTAATGTTCGACAAAATAGTGAAGCCAAAGCAATACAAAAAAAGATATTGGTACAGATGTGTAGAGGATATAATCTGACCAATAGATGAAGCACAGGCTCTTATAAAAGCTCTTCATGAGGACATAAACGCCGTCTACCCATAAATACAGTTCACCATTGAAACACAAGCAGATGTACGAGGGGCGTTTTAAAAAGTTCGTGCAAAAATAAAAACTATTTAGGTGTTTTTCGTAAACCTTTTCTATTTTTTGACATTGTCTCGTTTTAGACTTACACACTTCTTCCAGCGCTGTTCTAATTTGTTGATCCCTTACGAATAATAGGAATAGTCCATGTCTGCAAAATAGCTGTTAGTTTCTGCAATCACCTCCTCGTTTGAATAAAATCTTTATCCCGCCAGCTATTTCTTCAGATTGCGGAACAAATAGTAGCCCGAGGGAGCCAAGTCTGGAGAATAGAGGGGATGTCAAACAAGTTGGAATCCTATTTTGCGACCACAACTGCTGATGTGTGTCATGGTGCATTATCGTGATGGAAAAGGACTTTTTCGCAAACCAATCGCCGGCGCTTTTCTTGCAGCTCGGTTTTCAAACGGTCCAATAACGATGAATAATATTCACCTGTAATAGTTTCACCCTTTTCCAGAGGGTCGATGAGGATTATCCCTTTAAAATCCCAAAAGACAGTCGCCATAACCTTTCCTGCTGAAGGAATGGTTTTCGCCTTTTTTGGTGCAGATTCTTCCTTGGTAACCCATTGTTTAGATTGTTGTTTGGTCTCAGGAGTATAGTAATGTATCCATGTTTCATCCACAGTAACGAAACGATGCTTAAAGTCCCTCGGATTCTTCCTGAACAGCTGCAAACCATCCTTGCAGCACTTCACACGATTCAGTTTTTGGTCCGGCGTGAGCAACCGCGGAACCCATCTTGCGGATAGCTTTCTCATGTCCAAATGTTTATGCGAAATATTATGTACCCGTTCATTCGAGATGCCCACAGCACTAGCAATCTCACGCACCTTAACTCTTCTGTCATCCATCGCCGTATCATGGATTTTATCAATGATTTCTGGAGTCGTAATCTCCACTGGGCGTCCAGAACGTTCAGCATCACTTGTGCCCATATGGCCACTCCGAAAATTTTGAAACCACTTATAAACTGTTCTAATCGAAGGTGCAGAGTCATCGCAATGTTTATCAATCTTCTCCTGAGGCGTTTTGCCTTTCGTAAAGTAATGTTTAATCACGACACGAAATTCTGTTTCGTTCATTTTTTGACAATCACTCGACTTCCTTCATTCACACGAATGCCAAACACAAAGAAATAGACCAATGTGGCTGAAACTTGGTGTGCCTTCTTTCCAAAGAAGCTAGTAACTAAACATGACCTCGATACGCGACGGTGGTGCCATCTCTCGGACTTTGCACGGACTTTTCAAATGCCCCTCGTAAAACTCAATTTCTTAAATGTCACCATAGATCAGAGAAACAACAAACATGAGCTCACAATTTATAGAAAACCTACTATCACCAGCACCCTTATTCATAACTAACCCAGTAATCCCATAAATTATAAAGAACCGGGATTCAGGTATTTATTGCACAAACTGAACAGTAGACCCATGAACAAACATGATACAGAAGATCTGAAGACAATAAAGCAAATTGCACAAGAGAATGGGTATGATACAAAGACTGTAGATAAATAAAAACAAAGTACAAAAACAGGCAACACGTAATCATGAAGAACAGACACACACACACACACACACACACACACAACAAATTAGCAGACATTAAGCAACAAATGGCATACAATCACTCACAACAACGAAGTCACACAGGGCGATATACTAAAGAGAAAATATGCTTAACATACAGAACCAACAACACAATACCGAATAGACTTGGATGAAACACCACCAATGCTGGCAAATACAGCTAGTCTGGAATATATCAGCTAACTTGCAACTGCTGTCAATGTGTATATATGAGTCAAACATGCGGGAATTTTAAAATCAGTTATGCAGAACATCTTAGAGCATTGAAAAGCAATAGCTCACACTCAACATTTGCTGATCAACTAACGGCACAGAATCACCACCCAACCAACATAGAAACTGAACTGGAAAATCCTTAAAATTACCAACAGTCTATACTACAAATTAACAACAGAATAGAACTATCACAGCGGAAAATCAATAACTCAGAGAAAGAAACTAATAAACGAACACAAATCACTGGTCCCTAAATATGCGTCAATTTCTAGATGAAAAGTTACCGGATAGGTGGGGTGGGTTGACCGAGATGGTCCAATTCGATGGCCGCTACGATCCCCTGACCTTACATCACTAGAAATCTTCCTGTGGGGTTTTGTAAAGGTTGTGCTGTACCGAACTAAGGTTAGACGCTACAGGAGTCAAGGCACGCATTTTCAGTGCATCTGAACACGTCACCGTGGAGTAGGGTGACCAACTTTTCTAAACGAAAATAAGGGAGATTCTTACATCCTTAACAACAAATAAGGGAGATTAATAGCAAGGCAAAATTTCGCCAAAAATCAAAGCAGTATTTGTAAAAGTAGAGTGTTTATTTACACATCACAATTACTTATACATATTTTGCAACATACGAGGGGCGTTCAGAAAGTAAGCTCCGATCGGTCGCGAAATGGAAACGACTATGAAAATCCGATAAAGCTTTGCACAGATGTGTTGGGTAGTGTCTCTAGTATAACCCCAGTTAGCATCACGTCGCTCTTCTCATTTCTGAGCTCGCAGTGAGTGCGTAAAGATGTCTAGAAAATAGTGTCTGCCGCCAAGTACGAGGGCCTGGTGAGAAATTTCGCCTGAAGCTATGCAGCTAACATTACATAACTGTCGTGCTGTTTCGTCTTCACGACAATTCTCAGCCGCATTCTGCAGGGGCAATGAAGATGCTCCTTCATCGTTTTCAAATGGAAATGTGAGATTACCCACAATACAGTCCGCAATTGTCTCCCCCTGAGTTTCATCTCTGGTCACATGAACCGCTGTCTTTGAAGACAACATTTTGACACAGACAACGAGGTGTAGGCCAGCGTGGAGAATTGGCGGAAAGCACTGGCGGCTGCCTTCTATGATGAGGCTATTGAAAAGTTGGTACAACGCTATGACGAAAGTCTAAGTCAGAACGGCGACTACGTAGAGAAGTAGCTGAAAGGTGTAGCTAATTGTTACAAGTAAAACATTTCTGATGTTCACTGTGGTTTCAATTTGGCAATCAATCGGAGCTTACTTTCTGAACAGGCCTCGTATTTTGCCTAAGTAGTTTTACATCATTTTTAGCAAATTCAAAGAATTCACTACACGAATAAGGAAAATTCATGGCAACTTGTAGTTGAGATTTGATTAAGTTTGTGCTACTTGTGTTCCTTACATCAGTCCACTTCTTACTCGTAAGAGAAAATACTATCTCAGTGTGAGCGTTACTTCCTGCTATACTCATAACAAAACAAACCAGCTTACCCAAGTTTTCAAAATTAGCATTATTTGATTTCAAAGCTGTAAAAACCTGTATCCATTTCTGGCTAACATTACCATCTAAAGAGACAGCACAGATTAGATTAGATTAGATTAGATTAATACTAGTTCCATGGATCATGAATACGATATTTCGTAATGATGTGGAACGAGTCGAATTTTCCAATACATGATATAATTAGGTTAATTCAACAACATACTTAAGTTAATATAACAACTTTATTTTTTTGTGTTTTTTTATTTTTATTTTTTTAATTTTTTTTTATTTTTTTAATATTTTTTTTCTTAATTTATACCTAAAAATTCCTCTATGGAGTAGAAGGAGTTGTCATTCAGAAATTCTTTTAATTTCTTCTTAAATACTTGTTGGTTATCTGTCAGACTTTTGATACTATTTGGTAAGTGACCAAAGACTTTAGTGCCAGTATAATTCACCCCTTTCTGTGCCAAAGTTAGATTTAATCTTGAATAGTGAAGATCGTCCTTTCTCCTAGTATTGTAGTTATGCACACTGCTATTACTTTTGAATTGGGTTTGGTTGTTAATAACAAATTTCATAAGAG
Source organism: Schistocerca serialis cubense (assembly GCF_023864345.2). Taxonomy (NCBI): domain Eukaryota; kingdom Metazoa; phylum Arthropoda; class Insecta; order Orthoptera; family Acrididae; genus Schistocerca; species Schistocerca serialis. Next base: position 84,477,065 of record NC_064649.1, on the reverse strand, counting down.
AGTATATATACTGAGAAGCTACTGTGAATATCCCTAGATCCTTAAATAAATGTCTGCAGGATGATCTTGGGTGGACTCCAGCTATTATTCTGATTACACGCTTCTGTGCAATGAATACTTTATTCCTCAGTGATGAATTACCCCAAAATATGATGCCATATGAAAGCAATGAGTGAAAATAGGCGTAGTAAGCTAATTTACTAAGATGTTTATCACCAAAATTTGCAATGACCCTTATTGCATAAGTAGCTGAACTCAAACGTTTCAGCAGATCATCAATGTGTTTCTTCCAATTTAATCTCTCATCAATGGACATACCTAAAAATTTGGAATATTCTACCTTAGCTATATGCTTCTGATTAAGGTCTATATTTATTAATGGCGTCATACCATTCACTGTACGGAACTGTATGTACTGTGTCTTATCAAAATTCAGTGAGAGTCCGTTTACAAGGAACCACTTAGTAATTTTCTGAAAGACAGTATTGACAATTTCATCAGTTAATTCTTGTTTCTCAGGTGTGATTACTATACTTGTATCATCAGCAAAGAGAACTAACTTTGCCTCTTCATGAATATAGAATGGCAAGTCATTAATATATAATAAGAACAACAAAGGACCCAAGACTGACCCTTGTGGAACCCCATTCTTGATAGTTCCCCAGTTTGAGGAATGTGCTGATCTTTGCATGCATCAGTAGAACTACAAAACTCCTCATATAAGTCATATTCATTAAAACAATCCAGCTTAAGATATTCTACAACATGCATGTCACTGAATGTCAATTCCCTTTTTAGACATAGTGGGATTAAACTCTTTAAATTATTATCAAATTTACTACCTGAGTAAGAATATAAACAATCATAGATGTCAATGAAGTTGTTCTCACTACTAGATTTCAAATTTAAATCAAGAACAGAGGATAATAATTTATGAGTACCACTACCAAAAAACCTATCTTCGTTTCTCTGTCTAAAATATTTTTACATACCGGTACGTGATAAGAAAAGTTAAAGACGGGAGATATATGGCCACTGAGCCTGAAAATACGGGAGCCTGGAGATTATGAAAAAATTTCTCTAAATACTGGAGATCCTGGGAAATACGGGAGAGTTGGTCACCCTTCCCTGGAGATCTTTAATCGTTCATGAAGAGAAATAGAATGTAGACTATCCGTTATCCACGCTAATAAGGACGCACACATTGACGTGTATGATTGAGGAAAATAAACTTTATGAGTTACTTCACCAGATGTTCAAAACCATTTCATAATACCTAGTACAATTTTGAACGTATTAATGTGTTAAGTTGTAAAAATAATTTATGTACACCTTGTACAACACGAACAGCGAGGAAATCGACATATTTCCCTGGGGAACGCCTGTCGATAACTCATTATCGCTAATATGATCTTGCTTCCTCCTTACCAACAATTCCTCACACAAGTTCCAAAATGAGCTCGATACGCCATTCCAGTGCACTCTCGATAACAGGCGAACATGTGGTACCGAGTCTCGCGTAGCGTTCTCGCTCCAGCAGAACCGCAGGGAGCCACAAAACCGGATCCAGACCTGCCTCGAGGCTGTACAAAGCACGGCACACAGCGCTGGGTAAAGCTGCTGAAATATTTCACTCCGGCAGCCGCACTCAATCCATAATACAACGAACACGAACGTGGGAACAAATACGGGTTGTAGACTGTACGGAGCAGGCGAAGGTCTCCGTGAAGTCGGGACTGCAGAATGCCTGAATCCAGAATCACCACGATGACACACACCACGCTCCTTTCTACACTACTGGCCATTAAAACTGCTACACCAAGAAGAAATCCAGATGATAAACGGGTATTCACTGGACAAATATATTATACTGCAACTGACATGTGATTACATTTTCAGGCAATTTGGATGCATACATCCGGAGAAATCGGCACCCAGAACAACCACCTCTGGCCGTAATAGTGGCCTTGATACGCCTGGGCATTGAGTCTAAAAGAGCTTGAATGGCGTGTACAGGTACAGCTGCCCATGCACCTCCAACACGATACCACAGTTCATCAAGAGTAGTGACTGGCGTATTGTGACCAGCCAGTTGCTCGGCCACCATTGACCAGACGTTTTCAATTGGTGAGAGATCTGGAGAATGTGCTGGCCAGGGCAGCAGTCGAACATTTTCTGTATCCAGAAAGGTCCGTACAGGACCTGCAACATGCGGTAGTGCATTATCCTGCTGAAATATAGGGAAGTTTATAGTTTGGAAGGTAGGAGACGAGGTACTGGCAGAAGTACAGCTGTGAGCACCGGGTGTGAGTCGTGCTTCGGTAGCTCAGATGGTAGAGCACTTGCCCGCGAAAGGCAAAGGTCCCGAGTTCGAGTCTCGGTCGGGCACACAGTTTTAATCTGCCAGGAAGTTTCATATCAGCGCACACTCCGCTGCAGAGTGAAAATCTCATTCTGGAAATTTACTCTTTTCCTTCATTCCTGAAATTGTGGCTCGTAACAGTAGACAACAGTAAATTTGTTCCTACATTTGATCTGATATTTAATTAGTTGACTAAATACGTGAGAATAGGTGGTTCTGACTGTCCAATGGACAACAATCCAGCAAGCAACCACTTTGCCATCATCGTGTGCACTGGCAAACCAATGAATTGGTTAGCTATTTAGATGTTCCGTAGATAATTTGAATGACCCGTTTCTCAAAATTATGTGCAACGAATCAGTTTTACACTATTTGATCAAAGGTATCTGGACACCCTCAAAAACATACGTTTTTCATACTGGGTGCATTGTGCTGCCACCTACTGCCAGGTACTCCATATCAGCGACCTCAGTAGTCATTGGACATCGTGAGAGAGCAGAATGTGGCGCTCCGTAGAACTCATGGACTTCGAAAGTGGTCAGGTGATTGGGTGTCACTTGTGTCATACGTCTGTACGCGAGATTTCCACACTCCTAAACATCCCTAGGTCCACTGTTTCAACGGTGATAGGAAGTGAAAACGTAAAAGGACACGTGCAGCACAAAAGTGTACAGGTGGCTTCGTCTGTTGACCAACAGGGACTACGGACAGTTGAAGAGGGTCGTAATGTGTAATGTGCAGAGGTCTATCCAGCCCATCACAAAGGAATTCCCAACGGCATCAGGATCCACTGCAAATACCATGACAGTTAGATGGAAGGTGAGAAAACTTGGATTTCATGGTCGATCAGCTGCTCATAAGCCACACATAGCGCCAGTAAATGCGAAACGACCCCTCGCTTGGTGTAAGGAGCGTGATCATTGGACGATTGAACAGTGGAAAAACGTTGTGTGGAGTGACGAATCACGGTACACAATGTGGCGATCCAATGGCACCGTGCGGGATTAGCCGAGCTGTCTAAGACGTTGCAGTCGTGGGCTGTGCGGCTGGTCTCGGCTGAGGTCCGAGTCCTCCCTCAAGCATGGGTGTGTGTGTTTGTCAGGATAATGTGGGTTAAGTAGTGTGTAAGCTTAGGGACTGATGACCTTAGCATTTCAGTCCCATAAGATTTCACACACAATTGAACATTTTGATGCGATGGCAGCATGTGGGTTTGGCGAATGCCTGGTGAACGTCAACTGCCAGCGTGTGTAGTGCCAACAGTAAAATTCGGAGGCGGTGGTGTTATGGTGTGGTCGTGTTTTTCATCGAGAGGGCTTGCACCCTTGTTGTTTTGCGTGGGCCGACCGAAGTGGCCGTGCGGTTCTAGGTGCTGCAATCTGGAACCGCGAGACAGCTACGGTCGCAGGTTCGAACCCTGCCTCGGGCATGGATGTGTGTGATGTCCTTAGGTTGGTTAGGTTTGAGTAGTTCTAACAAGGGGAGGCCGCCAATTGTGAAATTCAGATTCGATTCATACTGCGCATAATAAAAGCTCATGGCCAGAGGTGTAATGTGGCAAAGCACCAAGATGCACTTCTCAGCCGTTGTCGAGAAAATCGACAGTTAAAAGAAACCGTTGCGGTGGAAAACTCTCTACGATTAATAATATTCTACAGCGTCGTGGCGCAGCGGTAAGCGCTCGGGTTCGTAATCCAAAGGTCGCCGGATCGAATCTCGCGCCATGCAATTTTTTTTGTTATTAGTTTTTTGTAATTCAAACATATATATATATATATATATATATATATATATATATATATATATATATATATTAATGAATTGCTTATGCATGTTGGTGGAGGCGGATCGCTCTCCAATTGTACCGCCTCCATTTTTCCGCTTTTTTTTAACAGGGTGTACCAAAGCCCTCCCGTCAGCACTGATTTTCGACGATGTTATAAGTTGCGCTAGGGACCGCATCTACCTTCTTTCGAAGTTAGCAGGCAACTACGCTGTTATGCGGCGGCTCGTTTCGGCCCATTCAACATCTGTCCTCCAAGTGTAACGAGCGAGCAACGGAGTTTATATTTCATACCTGCCACGGCAAATTTGTGTTCGTGGAATCTCTATTCTAATTCGAACGTTTGACTTACGCTATACGTATTCGTTTCGGAATCTCGTTTCTACGTCTTCCGTTAACTATACGTGGTTAACATTATGAAGACAATTAATAACATTTGTGAAATATAGATATATATATGTATATATATATATATATATATATATATATATATATATATATATATATATATATACATTTGAATTACAAAAAACAAATACAAAAAAAAAGGTTGCATGGCGCGAGATTCGATCCGGCGACCTTCGGATTACGAACCCGAGCGCTTACCGCTGCGCCACGACGCTGTAGAAAATTGTTGATCGTAGAGAGTATTTCACCGCAACGGTTTCTTTTAACTCGATTTTCTCGACAACGGCTGAGAAGTGCATCTTGGTGCTTTGCCACATTACACCTCTGGCCATGGGCTTTTATTATGCGCAGTATGAGTCGAATCTGAATTTCACAATTGGCGGCCTCCCCTTGTAAGTTGTAGGGGACTAATGACCTCAGAAGTTTAGTCCCATAGTGCTCAGAGCCATTTTGTTTTGCGTGGCACTATCACAGCGCAGATCTACATTGATGTTTTAAGCACCTTCCTGCTTCCCAGAGTTGAAGAGCAATTCGGGGTTGACGACTGCATCTTTCAACACAATCGATCACCTGCTCATAATGCAGGGCCTGTGGCGGAGTGGTTACAAGACAATAACATCCCTGTAATGGACTGTCCTGCACGGAGTCTTTGGGACGTTTTGGAACTCCGACTTCGTGCCAGGCCTCACCGACCGACATCAGTACCTCTCCTCAGTGCAGCACTCCGTGAAGAATGGGCTGCCATTCTGCAAGAAATCTGATTGAACGTATGCCTGCTAGAGTAGAAGCTGGTATCAGGGCTAAGGGTTGGCCAACACCATACTGAATTCCAGCATTACCGATGGAGGGCGCCACGAACTTTTAAGTCATTTTCAGCCAGGTGTCTGGATACTTTTGATTACATAGCATACGTGATTAATGTTGACATTCAAATAACTTATGGGTTTGCTGCCGTGTGACGTCGTCGACCACTGCTGATATTTCGATAAGAGCTCACCCTGCCATTCTAAAGGCAGAACTCCAAGGAGGAAGCAATGTGCAAGGGAATTTAATACCTCGTTTCACAGACGAGAAAGAAGGAAGATACCACACACCATAACAAGTAACCGCAGAGTCAACAAACTACCAAAGATAACCAACATCAGAAATATCGATAGTGACTATTAATCAACAGATGAGGTAGCACTAATTCTGTCCCTCTGTTTTTTTATGAGAGGCAGAGCCGGATTCCAAGCAGCATTCAAACAAAGTCCACCATCTGTGTTTATAAGGTTGCTTGATAGTTTGATTTCAAACGCTACCTTAATAACACTATCCCAATAGCTGGACGTGAAGCCAGAATCTCCCTGTTGTATTGCATAGGATGACCGGTGTCAAGGCAATGTTGTGCAATAGCGGATTTGCTCCGCTGTTGTAAGCGTGTGTGACGCTTACGTTCAATACACCGGTCTTCCACAGTCGCCGGCCGGAGTGGCCGAGCGGTTCTAGGCGCTACAATCTGGAACCTCGCGACCGCTGCGGTTGCAGGTTCGAATCCTGCATCTGGCATAGATGTGTGTGATGTCCTTGGGTTAGTTAGGTTTAAGTAGTTCTAAGTTCTAGGGGACTGGTGACCTCAGCAGTAAAGTCCCATAGTGCTCAGAGCCATTTGAACCTTCTTCCACAGTCCTGATTGTCTGACCAATATATGACATGCCACAACTGCAAGGAATACGATAGACACCAGCCTTACGCAAACCAAGATCATCTTTACGGACGCCAACAGGGACTTAATCTTAGAAGGTGGTCGAAAAACACATTTCACATCAATTTTCGCAAAATACGGCCAATCCTGTTGGAAATGCTTCCTGCGTAAGGCAAAAAGGCCGTAGACTTAGGTGCCACTTCGTTACTATTGCCACTCACCCGTTGCACAGAAGGCTGATAGCGCAACACACCTTTGATCTGCCTCTCACTATAACCATTCTGACGAAGGGTCACTTCAAGATGTGATAGCTCAGCTGCCAAACTTTCAGGGTCATTTCGTTTAAATGCTGCTTGGAATCCGGCTCTGTCTCTCATCAAAAATTAGTGGTACTTCACCTGTTGCTTAATAGTCACTATCGCTATTTCAGATAATGGTTATCTTTGGTTGTGTGTTGACTCTGTGGTTACTAGTTTTGGTGTGTGGTATCTTTCTTGTTTCTCCTCTGTGAACCAAGGTATTAAATTCCCTTGCACGTTGCTTGCTCCTTGCAGTTGTGCATTGAGAATGGCAGGGTGTGCTCCTGTCGAAATTTCAAAATGGTTCAAATGGCTGTGAGCACTATGGGACTTAACATCTGTGGTCATCAGTCCCCTAGAACTTAGAACTACTTAAACCTAACTAACCTAAGGACATCACACATCCATGCCCGATGCAGGATTCGAATCTGCGACCGTAGCAGTCGCGCGGTTCCGAACTGAGCGCCTAGAACCGCTAGACCACCGCGGCCGACTGTCGAAATATTGGCGTGGTCAACGACGTCACCCGGCAGCAAACCCATAAGCTATTTGACATTCAATTCGCCAGGAGAAGATCTCACAATGTTGACATTAATGGACATATTTTTCGTCATGCACTTTACAAGCTATTTGTTGAAAATTAAAATTTAATGATTACACTGGTCAACACTCATTTTCTTGCCAAGGATATTTGAGTGGCTTTAGGATGGGTTAGTGGTGCTGAGGACGAATATAGCAACCATTTATGCAGTTTGGCTCTAGTTTTTGAGATAATGCATGATTTATTCAAAAAATTAGAAAAAAATTGCTAATACTGAACTCGAGCGCTACAAACTACAATGAAAAAAGAAAATAATCTTTATAAATAGCTTCTATGAAAACCTGATAGGCATTTGTCCACGTAGAAAACATAATTGAAAAGTTTCTCTATATCATTTTCTGTCCATGACGAACCGCTTCCTGCACGCTTTCCTTTTATAGGTCTCTTCAGAACAGTCACGTTGCAGATTCCAGCAATAATCTGCCATCATATGCCTGTCCCATCTTCCTTTATATCTTTCCTCTATTCCTTTCATATCTTGATGGAACCGCTCTCCTTGTTCCTCACTGAAATCACCTAGATTACGAGGAAATCGATCCAAGTGGCTGTGAAGGAAGTGCAATTTTATGCTCATGTTAGCTCCTAAGTTTTGAAAGTTAGTCAGCATGTTTTTGACCAGTTCCTCGTAATTGGGAGCTTTATGATTGCCCAAAAAACATTTTACAACAGCGACGAAACTGTTCCAGGCCGATGCTTCAGTGACAGTCATGACACTTGTAAAATTGGTATCGTTGATGAGCCTGCGAATTTGAGGACCATCAAATATTCCTGCCTTAAGTTTTTCACTACTGAGTCCAGGGAACGTATTGCAGATGTATGTGAAGCAATTACCATTTCTGTCTAAAGCTTTGGTGAATTGCTTCATTAGTCCTAACTTAATATGTAATGGTGGAAGAACAATCTTGTTCCTACTAACCAGAGGTTCATTAATGATGTTTGCTTCACCAACAGCCATATGTTCCCTTGGAGGCCATGTTTTCTGCTTCCAATGTTCGTGCTTTGCCCTACTATCCCACATGCAGATAAAACATGGGTACTTTGTGTATCCACTTTGTTGTCCAAGCAAGAAGTTCACCATTTTCAAATCAACACAAATCAACCACTGGTGCTGCATATACTGAATTTTCTGCAGAACCATCTTGATGTTAGCATATGCTTCACAAAGTTTTGTTGAGTGGGCAATTGGAATAGATGCGTAACGATTGCCATTGTGTAGGAGAACACATTTTAAACTTCTAGTGGAACTGTCTACGAAGAGACGCCAGTCCTCTGGTCTATATTCCGGCAGCCCCAATTCAAGTAAAAGTCCAGGTATATTGCTGCAATACACTATAACCTCTTCTTGGTTGAAGTATGGAAGAAGGTTTTCTTCTCTCGTCCGGTAAGCTGTTATTTTAACACTTGGATGAAGACAGTTCTTTTCCTTAAGCCTGGATGCTAAGAGTTCTGATGCTTGCTTTGAAAGATTGAGTTCTCGTATCAAGTCACTGAGCTCCTTCTGGTCGAACTGCTGGGGTTGTGTCTCACGTCCTTCGTATTCCGAACCACTACTTGTACATTCCTCGCCGTGCACATCGTCATCTGATGATGTTAGCGTGGGTAATGTTGTGAAGGTTGGTACAGGAACATCGTTGCTGTGCACCACCGGTCTTCTTGCTGACTCCAAATCGGGATATTCCCACTTTCGTTTTTTGAACCTATTAAAACCTTTCACATTAACAATGCAAAAATAGCAATCATCTGTATGGTTCTTCTGCTCTCGCCATACCATAGGCACTCCGAAGTTTAAGCTTTTCCTTTTTCGTTTTGTCCACTGCCGTAAGCACTCCACACAGCATTTACAAACTTTATGGGGTGCCCACGCCTTGTCTTGATCTCCAAGTTTAATTTCGAAATATGCCAGATACGCTTCCTTCACAAAAGAAGTGATATTCTTCCTGTTCTTTTGAAGAACGTATTCACCACAAATGTAGCAGAACTCATCTGGATGGTTCACGCAAGGACGGCGTGAAGAACTCATGTTTTCCTAAAACAAATTGCACAAATACTACATATTATGCAGAACTTTCTTGTATTTGCATGTCAAACACATCCAAGAAACATCATTAATTGTTTTGTGTGAAATGAATACTCACCTCTTATTTGCTACGTCACGATGAAAAGGTTCTATCTCCTTGAAGCTGCACTGCACATGTGTGTGACTTTCGACCATCACCATTTTTCTTGTTTACACTGAACGCTACCTATCGGCTGTTGCGGGGATTACCTCGGCCAACAAATGAATGTCGAGTACCGCCGAATTCAAATCTGCACAACCCTCAATATCTTCAACACACGCACCGCACAACAGGACTGAACACATGCTGACAGTGTGATTTTTGCATGATGTAATCCTCAACCACACAGATGCACTCCCTGAGCACAATTGTTTAATAAAGATAGTACAATATCACTAATTAAAAAACAGGTAGCAAATACATTACACCATATATGGACCCTGCAGTCGATATTATCCACATGAAACTCTCATTTCCACAAATAACCTATATCTCAAAAACCAGAGCCAATTTGGAAAAAGTACAAATATACTCGGAATGAGTATCATAACAATATCCCATTTTCGTTCAAACTTCCCTGGCAACGAAAAAAAAATTTTATTTTGTAGAGCTGTGTTATCCTTTCATGCTTGATTGATGGAGGCGATGAGTTCTTTGTGCCATTTTAAAGCTCTTTGCATTCCGTGTCCAATCCCCCGCACTCACGGCAAAGTAGCGCAGTGTTTCGCCAGACCAGGCAGTAACGGCAGCTGCTCGCTCGCCCACGAGTCCTTGGCCCCCGCTGGGAAGGCCAGGCGGGAGGAGGCAGGCGCAGGCGGCAGAGATTTTTCCTCGCCCGCCGTGGCGGGGCTTCCCCCCCGCGTGTCGCCGCCGTGTCGGGGGAAGCCCCCGCGGCGCTGCCAACCCCTCCCCGTGCCGCTAATCTGGCGCGCTGCGATCCTCAGGGAGCGGCCTTAACCTCAGCCCGCCTGGCTGTGAGTTTCAACAGGACTGGAGGCGGCGCGTGGAAGGCAGAGATGACTTCACTTTGCACTCTGCTCTGTTCTGCGCCCCCTCTGTTATCTCAGCCCAGCGGTGGGGTTGGGTTGGGTGGACTCAACTGTTAATTCTTCTACACTGCCGGAGCAGACCGCCTCGTGTACACTTGGCGTAATTAGCAGAGCCCACCTCTGTTTGACCAGCAAATCAGAAGTAAACCGAACCAGAGACCAGTTCTTACTTCTGTTTACTTTTCCTTTCAGGCGGCTGTCTGGCTGTGTCTATGAGTTGTAAGTTAGTTAGTTACATTTTGTGTAGACCATTTGAACTATTCTTTTATCGAAATGAATTGGACCGAGTCATTTTACAGGGTATATTTACTTGTTTGGTTGTAGTATTAATGAACATGTTATTCATGGACGTATTTTCCATCTTTGCAACTACTTTTAAGGCATTTTAATGCAGACTGTAAATGGCAAGGAAAGCGTTTCTGAAGAAGAGGAATTTGTTAACATCAAGTATAGATTTAAGTGTCACGAGGTCGTTTCTGAAAGTATGTGTATGGAGTGTAGCCATGTACGGAAGTGAAATAATGGACAATATTTTGGACAAAAAGAGAATAAAAGGTCTTTAAGTGTGATGCTACAGAAGAATGCTGAAGATTAGATGGGTAGATCACATAAGTAACAAGGTGGTACTGAATAGAATTGGGGAGAAGAGGAGTTTGTCGCAGCATTGGAGGGCAGCGCGGAGGGTAAAAATCGTAGAGGGAGACCAAGAGATGAATACACTAAGCAGATTCAGAAGGATGCAGGCTGCAGTAGGCACTGGGAGATGAAGAAGCTTGCACAGGATAGGGTAGATTGGAGAGTTGCATCAAGCCAGTCTCAGGACTGGAGACCACAACAACAACATCAACTTTTTGCCATAAGAGTTTCGCTTCTTTTATTTATAAAGCATCTTCAGTGGCGATTTACAATGTTTCTAGTCTATGCGTGTCATTCTGGAGATGAGTTTTTTCTCACATTTATACGTTAGTTTCATTGACAAAGTGATGACTCATGGCTGTGACATGTATCACACTAAAGCTACGTTTCATGTTCTGTTTCGAGAGAGAGAGAGAGAGAGAGAGAGAGAGAGTTGAGTGTGTGTGTGTGTGTGTGACAGAGAGAGATATTTTCTCTCTGTATACTGTTGAGTGGTACTTAAGTAAATAAATTAGTGAAATCAAAGTGAACTAGAAATTAGAATATAAATGGAAAACTTGGTTTAGTTTAGAGAGTTACATACTCGCATTCAGTGGGCAGAAAAGCAGAACAGAAGAAACAATGACCGTGAAGTCAGCAGTTCCACATAAGCGGGCGCTGTCGATTCAGCCGTCAGGGCTTCGCCCGACCGGCTCACGTGTTTCTCAGTTGTCGCATGTGAGCAAAGGCACTCGCCTACATTCCAAGAGCCAATGACCGACGTTAAGAAGATTCTTCGAGAAGCTTTTCAACGTGACAGAAGAGGCAATGGCCGTGAAGTCGTTCACCTCCAGTGAACTGAAGTGAATAAATACGCGAGACGCGGTGGGCCTGACAGTTGAAGACAGATGAAGACAGAGGAAGACGGATGAAGACAGATGAAGACGGGGACGAAGACGAAGACGGAGACGGGAACGGAGACGAAGACGAGAGACGAAGGAAGAAAAAAAGAGTAGCAGTAGTTTTCAGTCAGTTTCGGTGCTGAAGACCGTCATGCAAGAAGAGACTGCATCATGCACAGACGCACTAAGTCCGCCGCTGTAATGGAATAGCAAGCAGCAGCCGCGGCGCCAGAAGACAGAAGTTAAAAGGTATTTGAAGTCTGATTTTTACGTACCCAGGTGACTCGTGAGGACGGGAAGGAGACGGCCTCACATCAGTAGTCACCTGTGAGCTGGGATGAAGAGCTGACAGCCGAAGACTGGCAAGCTGGAGTCCGTGGTTCGAGTCCGCTACACTGGCCTTCTCCCGCCGCACCGCTCCGCTGGCCGACGCAGAACACACGCGGCCGCTTAGAGACGAGAAACACTGGGACGCCGCACCCAAGGTATCATCCGATGCACGATTTCGCTCGCAATAATTAAACGGGCCACCTCGCGCTGCGCGTCTCCCGTCAGCTGGGCGAGACGGCGACACGAGATTCACACCGCTACACGTAATCAGACGCCGCCGCCGCCGCCGCCGCCGCCGCCGCCGCCGCTGTCGCAGCAGAAGGCTACGCAAACGACACGGCTGCCGCTCTCCGAACCAGAACGTCCCAGTAAGATACAGTTGTACGAAACTTTCAATAAAAGTTATCTTATGTAAAAATGATGTTTCATTCGACCTCATACCCGAGCCAAGGGAAAACCCACCCTGCCCACATGTTGTAAGAGAGAAAAGTTAATTTATTTAATATTTTCACCCTGACAGAATGCTTTAGAATGCTCATCCTGACAATTGACAGCATCAAAAGAGAAAACCCAGTTACATTGAGTGACAGAAGTGTCACATTTAGTAACACAACCGTTACATTTGATGTCAGAAGCCGTTACAGTTGTTACAATTGGTGTCAGAGAAAAAACCCTTGGCTCAATATGAGGTTTGAATGACAGTCACTAAAGGTCCACAGTTAGTATTGTTTAATGTGTGAAAGGATAGAGGTTTGCATAGCAGTCGTAATATTTTCTTTGTTTAGAAGTGTATTTTCTCTCATAATTTTAAGAGTTTCTCAAAAATATTTAAACATCTTTTGAATTCAGTGTGGTAATATTGTGTAACTAATAGTTTGTAAAATGATGACACGAAATCGTACAAAGTCAGAGTCAGCACCACAAGCGGTTTCTACTGATGAAGCTATTCAGAGCTTAGTTAATCAAATAGCACATCTTAAAAACGATAACAATGCATTATTTAAACAGTTGAGTGAGGTTAGGCAAACCAGTTTAATCCCTCCCACCCTAGATTCCTCAGCAGCAGCCTTAGTAACTCCTTTTTCAGGTAAACCTGGCGAGGACATAACAGCCTTTTTTGATGATTTAGTAGCAGCTGCAAAGTTAGGATCATGGTCAGATGAACAGCTCTTACAAATGACAAAGTTAAGATTGACAGGAGAGGCTAAAGCACACGTCTTGTACCATGAAGCATTACGGAATGCTCCAACATTTGAGGAATTGAAAAAAGGATTGCTTAAACGTTTTCAAAAACAGAACAGCTGTAGATTTTATAGGGAACAGTTAAACACTATCACTCAGAGGCAAAACGAGTCGTTAGAAAGCTTTGTAGATAGGATTAGAAAAGTTAATATTAACACCTATCAGTTGACAACTAGTGATGAAGCAAATAAAGTTATTTTACAAGAGGCAGAAGATAGAGCTCTGGATACATTTTTACGTGGGTTACCTCCTGAAACGTCCCGTCGTGTCAGGGCAGAGTTTCCTAAAAATTTAGCAGAAGCTGTATCTGTGGCGACAGCTTTTGAAGAAATTGACATTGCCACCAGATACAAGGAGAAGCGAAATATATTTTCAGCAGGAGTACGATGTTTTAGGTGCGATCGACAGGGACATATAGCAAAAAACTGCAGACAACCTCAATGCACTAATTGTCAAAGAATAGGTCACACATTCAAGGAATGCAGGTCTAAGAAAGTTTTTGGAAATTGAAATCAGTTAAACTCAAACGGGAATGTCGGAGCCGCCGCCAGGCGTTCCCAATAAAATTTCATGCCGTTAAGGCGAATGTGAAGGCGGAATGCTGGTTATCTGCTACCATACAGGATAAAGAGGCAAGGATACTAGTTGATACAGGCGCAAACGTATCAATAGTGAGTAATAAATGTATTGGAGAAAAGAAATATGACCCTCCAAGGTATAGATTGAGTGGAGTAGGAGGAGGTACAGTGAAGTCATTAGGATGTACATCACTGATTTTCTATATTCACGGTGTACAATTTCAGGAAGATGTCGAAGTGGTAACAAAGGTAACTGACGGGTACGACGCGATCCTAGGGTTGGATTTCCTGAATAAACATCACGCTAAAATCGACCTCAGACAGGAAACTGTAGAACTTAGCGGAATAGTGTTTCAGCTAGGTGACACCGCTGCAAAGGGCCCTCTGCCGCAAGATTTCCCTAACCGGAAGGCGAAATCAACTATACTGCGTGCAACGTCCTTGAAGGTTGATTCGCGGGATCAGATACCATCTGGCTCAGGAAAACTTCTCTGGATGACCGTTGACCACGAAGTACCTACAGATACAGTGTGTCTAATAGAGCCTTTAGAGGAAAATGAGGAATTAGATGTATCACATTGTTTTGTACGTAGGAGTGTTGTACGGGTTCAAGACGTTGAGGGAGAAAGAAAAGTACCGGTACATATTGACAATTTCGGAGTGGAGGACAAAGAGTTGCATAAGGGAATATTAGTGGCTACAGTCAGTACTTTTGAAGAAGAAGATTTCATTTGGTCAGATATTACTGATGGTCAGAAACCAGACGCCTACAAAACCGCATTGCGCCAGAAGATTGAGCATTTGAAAGGAAAGGATAGAGACACGATAGAAGCAGTTTTAGTTGAGTTCCAAGATTTATTTAATGCAGAAGGTCCATTGCCAGCAACAGACATCACACAGCATAGGATCCCAACAGGAAATAGCCCCCCAGTTTATAGGAAGCCTTATAGAGTTCCGCAGACTTACAGCCAGTACTGGATGAATTTATAGAACAGCATCTAAAAGATGGAATTATAGAATATTCTGATTCGCCTTATAATTCAAATATTGTAATTATTCCAAAGAAGTCTCCCGACGGTACGAAACGATGTAGATTTTGTTGTGACTACAGACACCTTAACAAACAAACTATCTCAGATGTTTATCCTCTTCCAAACATTACAGATATCATTGACAGTTTGGGTAACAGTAAATACTTTTCAACAATCGATCTACGTAGTGGATATCATCAATTGGAAGTTGCTCCTGAAGATAGGCATAAAACAGCATTTGCTACTCCTGGAGGCCACTGGCAATTTAAAAGAATGCCTTTCGGTTTGAAAAATGCACCAGCAACTTTTCAAAGACTACTCGATGGAGTATTGCGAGGACTCAAAACTCAGCAATGTTGTGTATATCTAGACGATATTATTGTATTCTCCAAAGACATTAATGAACATGCTGTGCGTCTGCGTAATGTTTTTCAGAGACTTAGAAAAGCTAAATTAACATTAAATATGGAAAAATGTAGTTTTGCATTGACAGAGGTTACATACCTAGGGCATGTCATTAGTGAAAAAGGAATTAAAACAGATCCTCGATTAATTTCGGCAGTTAAGGACTTCCCAACACCACAACGCGTTAAGGAAGTACAAAGTTTCATTGGTCTCGCATCGTATTACCGAAAATATGTTCAAAATTTTGCTGAAATTGCCCGACCCTTAACCCAATTGTTGAAAAAGGGTGCAAAATTTCATTGGTCTGAAGATTGTGAATCAGCATTTCAAACCCTTAAAGATAAGTTAACACACAGTCCAGTATTAGCCTACCCAGATTATAATAAAGAATTTATTTTATCCTGTGACGCAAGTGGTCATTCAGTAGGAGTTGTTTTGAGTCAGAATATTAATGGCGCGGAACACCCCATAGCCTATGCTTCGAGACAACTAACAACGGCAGAAAGAAATTATTCCACAACGGAGAAAGAATTGTTAAGTGTTATTTATGGTATCAAATACTTTAAATGCTACTTGTATGGTAGAACATTCAAGGTTGTTACAGACCACGCAGCTTTAAAATGGTTGCTTGGATTAAAGGATCCATCTAGTCGTCTTACCCGTTGGGCCCTATGTCTTTCCGAAATGGATTTCGAAGTTATCCATAAACCAGGCAAAAAACACACGAATACAGATTGCCTAAGTCGGAAAATAGCACTTTTGGAAGCAACAGGCCGAGATACTGAGGACTGGAGAAAGGCACAAGATGAGGATACAGAATGTAAAAAATACGCAACTCAAAAACAATTTTGCTTTGAAGATGGTGTATTATGCCGTAAAACAAAACTTGGACCGCGAATTGTTGTTCCCCAACACCTTAGACAAGAAATAATGGCAGAGGCCCACGATCATATCCTTGCAGGACACGGTGGACAGCGGACAACCGAAAGACGAGTAGCAGAGCGATTTTGGTGGCAAACCAGAAAGCAGGATGTTGCGCAGTACGTTCGTAATTGCATTGCGTGCGCACAAAGAGCTGAACTTTCTCGTTCAAAAATACCCTTACAGAGGCTCCCCGAGGCTTCATGTCCATTTCAAATCTGCCGAGTCGATCTCTACGGGCCATTTCATAAAACACCTGCTGGTAATAAGTATGTTCTTACAATTATCGATCACTTTTCACGCTATCTAGCTATGGTGAGTCTCCCAGATCAGCAAGCAAATACAGTTGCCCAAGCTTTAGTTAACAACTGGATACTTCAATTTGGAGTACCTGAAGCTATTATCACAGATCAGGGATCTAATTTTATGTCTGAATTAATGAAACAGCTATGCCACTTATTAAAAATACGCAAATTACGCACAACTCCATTACACCCTCAGTGCAACGGGCGCACAGAAAGAGTTCATCGGACAATTGGCAAGATGCTTAGTTATTATATTAACGAACAACATTCTAATTGGGATACGTATTTACCAATAATCGTGTCAGTATACAACGCCAAAACGCATGAAGCAACTGGCATGTCACCTTATGAAGTGGTCTATGGAAAAAAAATGCCGTCCCCTTTTGATGTAATCAGGCAGAAAAACGGAAAAGTCGGAGAAACAGTAAGAGATTTCAGTCGAATGATGAAGGATGTATGGAGAAAGGTTCAAAAATCTAATACAAAGGCTTTGGAACGACAGGAAAGGTTAGGTAATACCCAAGCTAAATATCCAAATTACAAAATCGGTCAGTGGGTTATGCTTTCAACTCCTTACATAGCTAAAGGAAAAACGAAGAAATTTGTAACAAACTACAGAGGTCCTTATCAAATTATTGAGATCACGTCACCAGTCAACGTTAAATTGCAACTGCCCACCCGAACTACCATTGTCCATGCAAGTCGTTTAAAACCTTTTAAGGGCGCTCCAGATGTAATTCCTTCAACAATAGTGTCTGCTTTTCCGAAGGGTGGAGGAAGTTCCCGTAAAGGAAAAAGAGTGGCCACGCCAGCACAACATACAGACATGGCACCATACAATCTTCGTTCAAGGGTGCGAATGTCCTAGTTGAATCTTAGTAGACTGTGGACAGTATACAAATGTAAATAATTAATAAATTATAATGGTTTATTTTTTAAGAAAGAAAAGTTGAACGTAGAAACATGTAGATCTTGTAGTTAACAATGTATTCCTTCTTTTCTTTGTTTTTGTTTTTACTAGGTTGGTAGGTTCATAACCATGTTGTTTGCTTTTTTCAGAAAACGCCATGCAAGCATTTCCTACACAAAACCTATCCTACCTCAATGACTCCCTTTACAGTTCCCTTCTGAAGTCATAAACTCACAGCAAAGCAAAATTGATGCCAATGTTATGATGCAACATGTCTTAAAATTAAAAGGTGAACACAAAACTAAAATTATAATGCTAGGAACGGGTATATCTGGAACCTTTGTGTTGGTGTTTCTGCTTTGTACAGTTTTATTTAAGACGAAAAAATAAGCCAAATAATAATATACCACTTCATCAAATCCCTGTTAACTGGATACCACACTCTTAACTGGTGTACTTCAGCAGTTACTTTTGAGCATTAGTGTATTAATTTTATTTCTTGTACTTCATTCTTTATTAAACAGTCTCTTGTTAAAATAAACAATACCGTAGAATAGATATTCTTGTATTAGTATAGCGTAGATTAAACAGCTGTTGCTCTGTAATTTTCTAAGTGCAAAATCTATTTTTTGTTTATTCATTGTCATCAAGATTTGTTACACTTATTACAACCATTTATGTAAGAACTATGTGATTCATGACCGTACAGTGCTTTTGTAAAGTGATAAAGTATTTTCCACATACTTAATGTGAAGCGTGTGTAATCTTCTAACTCGAGAGTTTTCAGTGTTTGTGTTTTTTCCGTGTGAAGAGTGGAGGAATGTTGAGTGGTAAATTCGAGGGCGAATTTCTCCGAAGGGTGGAGGAATGTTGAGTGGTACTTAAGTAAATAAATTAGTGAAATCAAAGTGAACTAGAAATTAGAATATAAATGGAAAACTTGGTTTAGTTTAGAGAGTTACATACTCGCATTCAGTGGGCAGAAAAGCAGAACAGAAGAAACAATGACCGTGAAGTCAGCAGTTCCACATAAGCGGGCGCTGTCGATTCAGCCGTCAGGGCTTCGCCCGACCGGCTCACGTGTTTCTCAGTTGTCGCATGTGAGCAAAGGCCCTCGCCTACATTCCAAGAGCCAATGACCGACGTTAAGAAGATTCTTCGAGAAGCTTTTCAACGTGACAGAAGAGGCAATGGCCGTGAAGTCGTTCACCTCCAGTGAACTGAAGTGAATAAATACGCGAGACGCGGTGGGCCCGACAGTTGAAGACAGATGAAGACAGAGGAAGACGGATGAAGACAGGTGAAGACGGGGACGAAGACGAAGACGGAGACGGGAACGGAGACGAAGACGAGAGACGAAGGAAGAAAGGAAGAGTAGCAGTAGTTTTCAGTCAGTTTCGGTGCTGAAGACCGTCATGCAAGAAGAGACTGCATCATGCACAGACGCACCAAGTCCGCCGCTGTAATGGAATAGCAAGCAGCAGCCGCGGCGCCAGAAGACAGAAGTTAAAAGGTATTTGAAGTCTGGATTTTACATACCCGGGTGACTCATGGGGACGGGAAGGAGACGGCCTCACATCAGTAGTCACCTGTGAGCTGGGATGAAGAGCTGACAGCCGAAGACTGGCAAGCTGGAGTCCGTGGTTCGAGTCCGCTACACTGGCCTTCTCCCGCCGCACCGCTCCGCTGGCCGACGCAGAACACACGCGGCCACTTAGAGACGAGAAACACTGGGACGCCGCACCCAAGGTATCATCCGATGCACGATTTCGCTCGCAATAATTAAACGGGCCACCTCGCGCTGCGCGTCTCCGGTCAGCTGGGCGAGACGGCGACACGAGATTCACACCGCTACGCGTAATCAGACGCCGCCGCCGCCGCCGCCGCCGCCGCTGTCGCAGCAGAAGGCTACGCAAACGACACGGCTGCCGCTCTCCGAACCAGAACGTCCCAGTAAGATACAGTTGTACGAAACTTTCAATAAAAGTTATCTTATGTAAAAATGATGTTTCATTCGACCTCATACCCGAGCCAAGGGAGAACCCACCCTGCCCACATGTTGTAAGAGAGAAAAGTTAATTTATTTAATATTTTCACCCTGACAGAATGCTTTAGAATGCTCATCCTGACAATTGACAGCATCAAAAGAGAAAACCCAGTTACATTGAGTGACAGAAGTGTCACATTTAGTAACACAACCGTTACATTTGATGTCAGAAGCCGTTGTAGTTGTTACAATACAGTATTTACATTTAAATCATTCCTTTATAACAATTTCCTTCTGTATACCACGAGTGGGGACAAGTGACATTGTAAATCACCACTGAAGATGCTTCATAAATAAAAGAACCGAAACACGGATGTCAAAAACCAAACTGCCTTTCCTTTAGTTGCAAAATCAGAACATGTCACCACTAATAGTGAAGGAATCAAGGAACGACGGAATGCGGAAAAATGATAGCCATCATGTTTTAGACTTGTTTGTGCAACTCCGCTTAATAAGGAGACTTTGTACAGCCTACCAGTTACAAAACAAGAATTTGTCTGTGCCATAGCAGGAGTTTTCTGGAAGAAATGATTTTAGGTCAGATTTAAAACTTTCTTTGGTACATGTCAGACTTATATGTTGCAGGGCAAATGATCGAAAATTTTTGTTGCTGCATATTGAACTCCCTTCTGAGCCACTGGCAGTTGTATTGATGGGTAATGAGGTCTTCTTTGCCTCTAGTGTTGTAGGCACTGTCTTGGCTATTCTTCTCAAATACATTTCTTATCACGAATCCCACTAGCGAATATACTTGGTATTTCACAATTTCCTATTACAGGGTTCATGGAAGTCATGTCCGGAAATGTAGCGTTTGGATGTCAAACAGGTTTCAGGACTGGATTACTTTCAAATCTCTCACTTCACGGTAGCACACAACAGAATCGATGAGAACTGACCCGTGTGTCCGACATGAGCCCACGCCACGGACAGTATTAGCGATACTCGTCTTTGGATAGTCTTCTACGTGACGAAGGATGTCCTCTTCCAAGTCGAGAGTGCGGAGCGTCCGTGGAGCACCGCAATTAGCCCTTCTACCTGCCAGATTCTCGCAGCTGTTGTTACAGGATCAAAAATGGTTCAAATGGCTCTGAGCACTATGGGACTCAACTTCTGAGGTCATCGGTCCCCTAGAACTTAGAACTACTTAAACCTAACTCACCTAAGCACATCGCACACATCCATGCCCGAGGCAGGATTCGAATCTGCGACCGTAGCGGTCGCGTGGTTCCAGACTGTAGTACCCAGAACCGCTCGGCCACTCCGGCAGGCGCTAAATCAGAACTTTCTTTCTAATATATGAACTATACCTGGCAAATTATTGCAAAATATGGTAGGATGTTGATTCGTTTGCTTGCAAGACTAGCAATTATGAGAGGAGCGAAAGTAGCTGAACTATAGACCTATATCTCTAACGTCGATGAGTTGTAGAATTTTGGAACACGTATTATGTTCGAGTATAATGGCTTTTCTGGAGACTAGAAACCTATTCTTTTTCGAAAAGGCGATAGTGTGAAACCCAGCTTGCGCTTTTCGTCCACGAGACTAAGAGGACCATAGTCACGGGTTCCCAGGTAGATGCCGTGTTTCTTGACTTCCGCAAGGCGTTCGATACAGCTCCCCACAGTCGTTGAATGAACAAAGTAAGAGCATATGGACTATCAGACCAATTGTGTGATTGGATTGAAGAGTTCCTAGATAACAGAACGCAGCATGTCATTTTCAATGGAGAGAAGTCTTCCGAAGTGAGTGATTTCATGTGTGCCGCAGGGGAGTGTTGTAGGATCGTTGCTATTCACAATATACAGGGTGTCCGAAAAGACTTTCCCTGATTACATAAATTGATAACTCAGACTAGAAGAAAGATACAAATATGAAACTTGTGTCGAATTGTTTACAACTATCAAAGTTTTTTTTCTGTTTTTGGTTCGCAGTACGTAAGTAGTGGATGAGGTGCAGTGCCCAAGAAGCCATGTTGACCAATCAGGAGAAGGCACAATGTGTCCTGTGGTACATGAGTTACGATCACCAACCACAGTGCAGAGACACTTCCAGACAACATTTGGAAGGAATCCATCTGATGTCAAGAGCATTAGAGCCTGGTATGAGAGGTTCAAGAACACAGGATCGGTTGCTGACCTTCCGAGGTCCGGTCGACCAAGAACCTCAGCAGACAGGGTGGAAGCTGTAAGGCAGTCTTTTCTGCGAAGTCCGAAGAAATCGGTGCGCAGGGCCTCATGTGAATTACAGATGCCAAAAAGCTCTCTCCATGACATTTTACAAAAACGTTTATTGTTTCGTGCATACGAAGTGCAAATCGTTCAGTCCTTGTTGTCCAATGACAGTACACGTCGATATGACTTTGCGGTCGAAATGCTATCACGTATTGAGGACGATGATGGTTATCTCAGACGAATTGCCTTTTCCGACGGAGCGGCCTTTTTTGTCAGTGGAGTAGTGAATCACCATAATGTGCGCATTTGGGGTTCTCAACCCCCTGGCGAGGTCATGGAGTGCACCAGAGGCAGTCCAAAGGCGAATGTTTGGATCGCGCTATTGCACGATCGAATTATCGGGCCATTCTTCTCCACTGAGGCTACCATCACATCTGCAGTGTATCTGGACATGTTTCAACTGTATGCTGTTACTCAGCTGCTTCAGTATCACCCCGATGTCTTGTTTCAGCAAGACGGTGCACCGCCTCATTGGGGTTTGGACGTCCGTGCCTATCTCGATATGACCTTTCCTGGGCGATGGATCGGCCGTGAGGCGCCAACGGTTTGGCCTCCACGCTCTCCTGGCATAACACCATTAGACTTCTTTTTATGGGGTTATGTCAAGGACGAGGTCTACCGAACACGTGTACCAGATCTTGAAACCCTGCGGCAACCACAGTCGTGGAATCGATCCCTCCAGTGATGTTGGGTAATGTGTGGACGGAAATTGAATATCGCCTAGATGTGCTACGTGCTACCAAGGGTGCTCATGTGGAAGTTTACTGATGTGCTAAAAAAACTTTGATAGTTTGTAAACAATTAGACACCAGTTTCATATTTGTATCTTACTTCTAGCCTGAGTTATGAATTTATGTAATCAGGGAAAGACTTTTCGGACACCCTGTATGTAAATGTCCTTGTGGATAACATCGGAAGTTCACTGAGGCTATTTGAGGATGATGCTGTAGTATATCGAGAGTTTGTAACAATGGAACATTGTACTGAAATGCAGGAGGATCTGCAACGAATTGACGCATGGTGCAGGGAATGGCAATTGAGTCTCAATGTAGACAAGTGTAATATGCTGCGAATACATAGAAAGAAAGACCCTTTATCATTTAGCTACATTATAGCGGGTCAGGAACTGGAGGCAGTTAATTCCATAAATTGTCTGAGTGTAGGCATTAGGAGTGGTTTAAAATGGAATGACCATATTAAATTAATAGTCGGTAAAGCAGACGCCAGACTGAGATTCATTGGAAGAACCCTAAGAAAAAGGCAGTTGGTTACAGTACACTTGTTCGCCCACTGCTTGACTACTGCTCACCGGTGTGGAATACGAACCAGATAGGGTTGATAGAAGAGAGAGAGAAGATCCAACGGAGAGCAGCGCGCTTCGTTACAGGATCATTTAGTAATCGCGAAAGCGTTACGGAGATTATAGATAAACTACAGTGGAAGACTTTGCAAGAGAGACGCTGAGTAGCTCGGTACGGGCTTCTGTTGAAGTTTCGAGAACATACCTTCACCGAGGAGTCAAGCAGTAGACTATATCGCTCCCTCCTACGTGTATCTCGCGAAGAGACCATGAGGATAAAATCAGAGAGATTAGAGCCCACGCAGAGGCATACCGACAATCTTTCTTTCCACGAACAATACGAGAATGGAATAGACGGGAGTTTGATAGAGGTACTCAAGGTACCCTCCGCAACACGCCGCTTGCGGAAGTATGGATGTAGATGTAGAACTTAACTGTTTGAACAGCTCATTAATATGTATCTTCCAGCTCGAGTTCTCATCACTAGGTATATCCAAAAATGTTGAGCGCTCGGACGTGTTTGCTGACTTCTCTTCATGTGCTACATGAATTGCTGGTACGAATAATTGTTTTCAGAACTTAATTTAGCATATTCTCTGAAAATTGAGAGAGAGTCCATTTTCAGATTACCACTTAATTTATCGATCTTCCCCGTTCTGTCAAACGCTGGGGTGCCTTTCCAATGTCGGAGAGCCCTGGCAATAGTAACAACTTACGGGAGAAATAAGCAGAAGATATGAACTGAAGTTTGTGTTGGGGAGGTCACTCGACTTGGGCAGTTTGGCAGACATGTTAGCGCTTGTGCTGTGGTAGTGTAATGGTCAGCATTTCTACCTAGTCAGCAAAAAGACCCGAGTTCGAGTCCTGGCCATGGCACAAATTTTAGCTCATTTCTTCAGCTTCCAGCATTATCTTAGACCTAATTTATTCTTCAAAAACATTAACAATCTCCTCTGCTGCTTTCTGCATAGTGAGATTTATTACTAATAACACTCGCGTCGTCCGTACAAGATACCAATTCTGAATTGTGAAAACTAAGTGACTAGGCTTTATGATATCTTAATAATTGGCAACCAATGCTGTACAAGCGCAACAAAGTCATGAGATGTTCAATTGACTCTTATTAGAACATGTTACGCGTTTCGGAATTACACCCATCTTCAGACATCACAAACTTCAACTCCTTCCTAATCAACCAGGCGTACAGCCTTGACAACTCTGCTTCAAAAAAATGGTTCAAATGGCTCTGAGCACTATGGGACTTAACAGCTATGGTCATCAGTCTCCTAGAACTTAGAACTACTTAAACCTAACTAACCTAAGGACAGCACACAACACCCAGCCATCACGAGGCAGAGAAAATCCCTGACCCCGCCGGGAATCGAACCCGGGAACCCGGGCGTGGGAAGCGAGAACGCTACCGCACGACCACGAGATGCGGGCTACTCTGCTTCAAGACTGCTTGTGTCGCAGTCATATGTTATTCAACACTTTCTTTGAGTTGTCAAGGCTGAACGCCTGTTTGGTTAGGAAGGAGTTGAAGTTTGTGATGTCTGAAGATGGATGTAATCCCGAAACGCCTACCATGTTCTAATAAATGAGTCAATTGAACATCTCATGACTTTATTGCGATTGTACAGCATTGGTTGCGAATTACGAACATAAAAATGATCGCAGGCCTCAGACGGGATTTTATGTCCCGTATATATCATAAAAGCACTGCGTCTTCAGGCCACGAGTGGCCTACCTGGACCATCCGACCGCCGTGTCATCCTCTGTGGTGGATTCGGATGGGAGGGGGGGTGGGGTCAGCACACCGCTCTCCCAGTCGTTATGATGGTATTCTTGATCGAAGCCGCTACTGTTCGGTCGAGTAGCTCCTCAATTGGCATCACGAGGCTGAGTGCACCCCGAAAAATGGCAACAGCGCATGGCGGCCTGAATAGTCACCCATCCAAGTGCCGACCACACCCGACAGCGCTTAACTTCGGTGATCTCACGGGAACCGGTGTATCCACTGCGGCAATGCCGTTGCCCCTGTATGTCATACCTTATGATGTGTACTACATTTGTGTGACAGAATAGACCGGAAGTCCTACAGATTATTGAAAACACAGAATGTCTGGAAATTAGTATGTGGATTGATGTGAAATGGCATAGACACATACGTTCCATCTATTTACATGCATCGAATTATGTTATTTTTTCCACACTGGATCACGCTTAAGGCCGCAGCCGTTAAGGCAGGGGACCGATGACCGTAGCAGTCTGGTCCCTTCAATCCTACAAAGCAACCAACCAACGTTAAAGCAGGCGTTTTAACTGCGTTCCAAATAAAGCAGCATCTTCCCCAACTACGTTATGCCCCTGTCTTTAGACATCGAAACTAATTTCTCTATTCGATAGGCAGACTGCGTCAGTGGACACACAATTGGGTGGTTTTTCTTCCAATTTCACCCAGCTGAAGCTGTAAGTAGGCTGTTCATGTTTTCTCTATGTAAGTAGGCTGTTTATGTTTTCTTATTGGCAACGTTACGTAGCGCTCAATATGAAAATCACTGGCTGTGCTGTGTGCAGTCTGTGGCTGCTTTGCATTGTTGTAATACTCGCCATTGTAGTGTTAGGCAGCTGGATGTGAACAGCGCGTAGCGTTGCGCAGTTGGAGGTGAGCCGCCAGCAGTGGTGGATGTGGGGAGAGAGATGGCGGAGTTTTGTAATTTTTCATGAACTGCTATATTTATACATGATGATATCAAGGTAAATACATTGTTTGTTCTCTATTAATATCTTTCATTTGCTAACTATCCCTATCAGTAGTTAGTGCCTTCCATAGTTTGAATCTTTTATTTAGCTGGCAGTAGTGGCACTCGCTGTATTGCAGTAGCTTGAGCAGCGAAGATTTTTGTGAGGTAAGTGATTTGTGAAAGGTATAGTTTAATGTTAGTCAGGGCCATTCTTTTGTAGGGAATTTTGAAAGTCAGATTGCGTTGCGCTAAAAAACATTGTGTGTCAGGTTAAGCACAGTCATGTATAATTGTTCAAAGGGGACGTTTCATATGTCGACCCTTAGCCCAGGATACCTCACTGGAATCTTCTGATTTTTTCTTGTAGTTTGTGTATTTAGTGTAGCTTTTGTTTATTGCTAGCGCGTAATTGTAGAGAGAATCCCCTTTGTAGTTGTAGCCTTTCATTGTTGTACAGTAAAACAGTTGTGGCATACATATAGATTTGCACCAGGTATTTCGCAGCTACGCTTGCAATTAACTAGATATTATTTTCAGTGCTATGTTAATGTGTTCTCCTATTTTTGCACTTCAAATTGTGCTTTTCTGTGTTATCGTGTGAAATATTGTGACAATTATGGCGTGTGAAAAACGTAACACTAGGCTCCAAACTAAACTGAGAAATAATATTGACGACGAGCGTAGCTTATCAGCGCCGCAGAGTAATGAATTTACTAATGTTCAAAGTAGTAATTTGGTAACTGTGCACAGGGAAATGGAGCGGGCGTCAAACAATGGCGTGGACAGTGAAACAATTAGTGAAGAGGGAAGCATTATCGATCGATCGGTCGGCAATAGCTTGCCTCAGGAAGCCGAAATGACACGACACGATCTCGCAAATACTGTAGATTCAGGTTTTGGATCCTCACCGTTTTCTCAAATAAGTCAAGACACATTTTCTGCTTGTCAAAATGTGAATGTTTCCGGTGTAAATTCACTGCCGAAAAGCACTGAGGAACATGTTTCAGACACCAATGCATTGTTATTACAATTAATACAACAAATGGGACACACACAGCAAAAGCTTCAAAAGTTAGACACAATGGAACAAAATCAGAGACAAACACAGCAAAAGCTTCAAAAGTTAGACACAATGGAACAAAATCTTAAAAAGTTAGACTCATTGGAGCAAACTCTTGAACGAACACTTGAGGATTTAACTGCTGAGTTACATCACATTGAATCGAAATGTCAGAAAGTCTGTAATGACGTAAAAACACAAATTTGTGAGCATTTCCAACCTATTTTTTCGCGTCATGAAAATGCACTACAGAATCACGAAGCAGCCATGAAAGAACTGCAAACTATTGTTCATGAAAATCATGAGACCTTGCAAGCAAAATTTGACTCAGTTGCATCTACCGATACGGTTATGCAACTTGCAAAAACTCAGGAAAACTTAAAGGTCACAGTAGACACGATTTCAACACAAATGGACACTCTGAAACTTGGTTCAGAAAAACATAGAGAGGAAATGATTTCACTATCGGATAAAGTAGCCGAACTTTCAGATCAGTTCACTAACTTATCTACAAAGGTAGATGATGATCTGAATGACACAACACCTGTAGCCTTCACTGACATAGAAGAGTATGAACAAATTAGGAAATTCAAACAAAATCAGAATCAAATTAATACGCAACACCAAAGAGAAATCCGGGAAGTACAAGATCAGCTGACACAGGTAATACAAGAATTACGTATTTCAGAGGACACTCGCGCCCCAACACGGGAAGAGGGACTTAGAAATACGGAAAAGCCGCAAAATAATAACACAGGGCATTTCGCAAGTTATGAAAGAAACTGGCAATGTGCACCGAATTTCGATATGGAACCGCCGACACGACGTAACAATGACCGATATGCTACTCGCCGACACGATGATTTTGACTATAAGCTGTTCATTACTACACGTAAATTCAAAACATTTAAGAATTCTGGCAACGACATTCATCCACAAGCATGGCTCCATCAATTCTCTCATTGTTTTCCTCCCAACTGGTCATTGGAGCACAGATTAGAATTTATGTGTGGCTACTTAGAGAATGAACCAGCTGTAAGAATGCAATCGGTCATTCACGATTGCCACAGTGAAGGAGAATTTTACCATGCCTTCCTCTCAGCATATTGGTCTCAAGCTACACAAGACCGTGTAAAACATGGCATCATAATGATGAAACATTTCGAACAATCTGAATTCTCCAGTCTTGTGAAATATTTTGAAGACATGTTGCACAAGAATCAGTACCTGTCAAACCCATACAGCCCCTCAGAACTCATCCGCATTTGCTTACTCAAATTGCCTGAACATTTACGACATATTATTTTGGCAGGACGTTGCAAAGACGACATTGAAGCTTTTCAGGGACTGTTACAAGAACTAGAAACTGACACTGACAATTGCGGAACGCGAAAACAGGAACACAACAATCACTACAGGTCACATCCGTCACAATTCCGTGACGACAGAAACAATAACTGGACACGACAAGTCTATTCTTACAACACAAATCGTGACCAAAACAGACACCACCCTTACGACAACCGGTGGCAGAATAATAGTTACAGAGAAAGATCGCATTTCCGTAGTATTGAATACGACAGAGATAACCATAGAAACAGACAATATGGTAACCAGAACTATTATTATCAAGGGAGACAGAATAATTTCAGACGCAACAGTTCAGCGCGCAGTTACGATTCAGGGAGAAATTCTCCACCGCGTGACGGACAAGGAAGAAACTACGGAATCTACCGACATGACGACAGACGATATATTCGTAACGACAGACCTGAATTGCACCAGAACTGGCGGGATTCAAACACGGCAGGGCCTTCTCGTCAGAGTGAATTTGTAGAAGTTAGGTCTCCTAATCCCAATAACGACGCGCGCCAACAAAGGGACAGACAATGACTCGCACAGCAGGCAGCTGCGTGCGGCCGCTGGCTCAGGGAAAAATAACAAAGACGCTAGCCTTGAGAAAAGATTTAGCATTCTTTACCGATGTATACCACATGATAATTGCGTTGAAGTTGAAAGTCTGCGTACTAGGAAGAGTAAAGGATTGCACCACACTTCACATGTAAAACCGCTTACTGAGAGATAATCTGCTTTTTTAACTTTGTCTTTGCCATAAAACTTTTCACTTTACATTACTAGTATGCTTTGAAAGACTTAAGAAACTGTTAACATGCAACAATGTTTGAAGTTAAATATCCAGTCTAGAACCAAGAGAACTTATTTAAATAGAAATTACGAATGCATTGTTATAGTGAACAGACTACACAGCGTTGCATTTGTACATTCTTGCTTGTTAGTTGCACGATTACATAACGACTATCAGGCTTAAATACTTAGGACACATACTGGTACTGCTAATGAGATTTTAATGTAACATTTTGGTTTACTTGAAAAGACATTCTTTATTTCAAGTACTTTTTGTGGGATTAAATATGAGTTAGCACTTGGTTTCTTTGACAGCTACACGATTTTTATCACGACGCTACTAATGAGTGACAATTTACAATGTTGCTTTTGCGGTGTATCTGTTTTATATCTGCACAGTTTTCTGAATTCTTCTAGGAAGAAAAACATGTTTTAGTAGTAACTTTTGTGGTATAGCAACAATGAGACAGCCTTTTTCGTGGCATAACAATACGTTACTGTACAGTACTTTCCTCAACACAACAATAAGCGTAATAACTAAGATATCTATACGCAAAGCATTTCACTTTCGTTTATCATGAGGTAAGTACATTGTCTTCTGCAGAACTTAGCTTTTGGAGGACGATAACTACGACAGTTCCACAGAATTATATTACAGCAAGACGCGCATTTAGCGCTACAGGACACGCATTTGAGTGATTAATCTTATACTTAAAACACTTATTTTCAAAGATTTTTTAATTACAAAGAAAGTTTTCCGTGATACATTTCATTCCATTGCTGTAATTTGTAACACCTGAGGGTATAATTACATTAATCCTCAGGGGGGTACACGCTTGCTTTGTGTACCATGTGTGTGGCAACCACAAGGAACCCTAGCTAATATGGTATTTTGCTTATACAACTTTACACATCGGTACCATATTTCTCTAAAACACAGAATTACACAGCTATCTGATTATTTAACTGAGAGAGACAAACATTTATTTTACTACATCAGTGACACATGTTTACGCAATTATACAGTTGGATAACTTCACACTTATGAAACTGTATTTTGTCTGTACTTTGTAAACTGTTCATATTTTTTCGGA
Organism: Schistocerca serialis cubense; assembly: GCF_023864345.2. NCBI lineage: Eukaryota > Metazoa > Arthropoda > Insecta > Orthoptera > Acrididae > Schistocerca > Schistocerca serialis. The sequence goes on along the minus strand of NC_064649.1, from coordinate 84,446,962 downwards.
ATCATTGTGATACTATGAGAGCTTTGAATGATGTATTTGGTATGAGATCATGATTTTTAAAGTACGTTTGAGGTAGATGACACTATTTAAATGAGCAGAGAATTCTTTTTAGGCTTAGAAATTATTGGAGGAAGTTACGACGATTTTGAGATTTGACTGAAGTTTTATGATGTTATTATTATGACGACGATGTGTATTATGTTGTTGAGGAATGTTTATTATGCTACGTATTTCTCATGATGAAATATTGAAGAAGTGTCGACGAATATGTATATGTAATAAGGTAAGGAATAATGAGTAGTGGTGACTCTGATTTGTGGAAAAGGTTATTGGAAACCAAGAATCGTACTTTAAGAGTTATGAAATGTGTGACTGTATCACAATGCTGACCAATATTTTTTTTGGACACTTATATTTATAGGATTTTGTTTCTACAGATTTGCAACGCTAATTCTTTACCTGTGAAATATTTTTATATGAGACTGCCACGGTAGCAGAAACTGCTGTCGTAAATATTTCCGTACGAAAGTTAAGTGACCACCTGCACGTAATGCGTCGCGGGCACCCAGCTGTGTCAGACGCCTGGAGAAAAAGCCATTATTGCGAGCCCTTTTCAGCGGCACAGGTAGAACAAAAAAAAGGGGAGGCCATTATCCTTGGAAATATTCTTACATCTGCAAACCTGATAATGACAAGTGTCTTTCTACGAGAATTGAGAGCTACTGACTTACGAAATGCCACATAGCTATTGAATGATGTTTTTATGCTTTGGTTTGCGTAATTGCTTATTTCATTTGATATCTGGTTTCCAGCTGTGTTGCAGCATTGCTTTTATAAAATGAAATGCATTTGCTAATGTGAACACTTTCTGTCAACAGATCTATTAAATAATTATTTTATGATCCACATTCTTTAAAAAAGGAGCACTTGGAAAGGAAAGAACAATAAGAAGGAACTAGTAACAGTAACACATAATTTTCTTTTCAAGTACATGGTAATATTTTTTTTTTACAATAAGTTGTTGTGGTGCACCACTTTAATTAGTTAGACATTAAGACGTGATTATACATTTCCCTTATCTGCATTGTTATCTTTAGTGTACTATTTTTTCTGCTTGAGCTATGTCATGTTTAGGTATAAGTTACTGCTGTTTGCCAGGCATAGTGTTACTGAATTTGACTTTGCGTTACGCTGCTAAGCCAGTTTTACTACTCATTTATTTTTATTGTTGCTGCACATTGGCTCATATTAGTTGTAATGTTACATTGCTTGGTAATTTAGATTTACTGTAGCTTGCTTTGCAATTTTCCAATTTTTTGGTCATTGCTGTTTGTGTTACTTATTTTGTGCTGCTGCGTTGCCTCGTCCCTTAGTTTAGCATCTGAGCTCAGTAGATTTAAGTTAGCTTAAGAGGGGGTAGCCTCTAAGAGAATGAGTTGCGATGAATTGGAAGAAATGCATTCAGAAGTTATACAAAAAAAGTACAGAAAACAGGTTTAGGTAGAATTTTCTTGGAAATAAATGTTGAGGTAAGAAATGTGTGAACATATAAATACAGAAAGCATGCTTAGATAGAATTTTTTTTGGTGGAAACAAAGGATGAAATAAGAGGAAAGATATATGAAGTTTTGGGTTGGACTGCAGTACCAAATGTTACACTGAAAACGAACCCTGTCCTTTCCCATTGGTGTTATCCCACTATGTGTTTGTGTACCCTTGAGTATTTGTTTTCTTCCTGTCTCTGTGTAGTTTCATAGAATTTTTTCTTCTTGTAATATTAAGCTACATTCACTATGATGAGGAATACTGTTATCCTCGAATATAATTGGCATTAATAATATGTTATTTACTTTGTAAAGATGTTAGACATTATTAATTCTGTTCTGTTTCATGCTCATGTGTGAAATTGATGTTTCAAAAGTTATTCTGATCTTTTATGTATTTACTAATGTCATAATTCCTGTAACACTGATGTATATGTTATTTCGATTCTTTTGTAAAGCCCATATTACTACAAATGTTTTCTGTATTGTTATGTTTTTAATGATGTATTTTGTACCTTTTGTAATTATATTTTCGTGTTATAAAATTGTACTTGACACCAGTTCATCAAATTAAGTAACTTGTGAGTTACATTTCACTGCACACGTTTCTGTTGGTCATAGTATATGGACAATATGTGAGAAGTAGGGACTGATAGTGTTTGCATGTGTGTTAATGATTCAGCAAGGGACTGGATAACAGCATTGCTGGTTCTAAGGACAATTAAAAAAAAACTTTGTGAGTGCACAAGTGGTGGTTTATGGACTTGCTATATTCTCCGCAAGACTCTTCGATGGTGAATGTGCACCTGCACAATCGCAACAGATGGCTGCTGGCAATCTCTACAAGGACTACAGTGGGTCTGCACCTCTGGTGGCCCACCAATACCATTATCTCTGCAAGGACTACAGTGGGTCTACATCTTTGATGATCCATCAATACCATTATTTCTACAAGGACTGCAGTGGGTCTGCACCTCTGGTAGCCCACCAATATCGTAATCTCTACCAGGACTACGGTGGGTCTGCTCTGTGATGACCTACCTACCAATATTCGTCAGAACTGCGAATGACTCTGCTGTGGGTTTGCTCTGTTGTGGACCATTACCTGTATGCATGTCAAGAGTCAGCACTGTCTTTCCGTTGGAAGGACAACACTACTTCTTCAAGACTGCATGGAAATCCACTACTTCCGTGTGCATTTTCTTTTACTGCTCAGACTTTGAGAAAAACACTGCTGTTTTACTGTGATGAATCAGGACTATCTTTATGGACTGTGAGAAATTTTTAGCTTTTGACCAACATTATATCAATAAGTGTGTGCATATGATATCTTTGTTATTGTAATTATGAAAAATTTTTTCAAATCTGTATTGGGCATTGCCCAAACCAATTTGTAAAAAATTTTTGTGGGGAGCATGGGGGCTATGTAAGTAGTGTTGTCCTTCCAACGGAAAGACAGTGCTGACTCTTGACATGCAGACAGGTAATGGGCCACAACAGCGCAAACCCACAGCAGAGTCATTCGACGTTTTGAAGAATATTGGTAGGTAGGTCATCACAGAACAGACCCACTGTAGTCCTGGTAGAGATTACGGTATTGGTGGGCCACCAGAGGTGCAGACCCACTGCAGGCCTTGTAGAAATAATGGTACTGGTGAGTCAGCAAAGGTGTAGACCCACTGTAGTCCTTGTAGAAATGGCCAGCAGCCATCTGTTGCGACTGTGCATGTGCACAATCACCATCGAAGAGTCTTGCAGAGAATATAGCAAGTCCATAAACCACCACTTGTGCACTCACAACGTTTTTGGAATTGTCCTTAGAACCAGCAATGCTGTTATCCAGTCCCTTGCTGAATTATTAACACACGTGCAAACACTGACAGTCCCTACTTCTCACATATTGTCCACATACTATGACCAACAGAAACGTGTGCAGTGAAATGTAACTAACAAGTTACTTAATTTGATGAGCTGGTGTTAATTACAATTGTATAACATAAGAATACAATTACAAAGGTACAAAATACATCATTAAAGAACATAACAATACAGATAACATTTGTAATAATATGGGCTTTACAAAAGAATCGAAATAACATATACATCAGTGTTACAGGAATTATGACATTAGTAAATACATAAAGGATCACAATAAGTTTTGAAACATCAACTTCACACATGAGCATTGAACAGAACAGAATTAATAATGTCTAACATCTTTACAAAGTAAATAACATATTATTAATGCAAATTATAATCGCGGATAACAGTATTCTTCATCATAGTGAATGTAGCTTAGTATTAGAAGAGGAACAAATTCTATGAAACTACACAGAGACAGGAAGAAAACAAATACACAAGGGTACACAAACACATAGTGGGATAACACAAAAGGAAAGGACAGGGTTCGTTTTCAGTGTAACATGTGGTACTGCAGTCCAACCCAAAACTTCATATATCTTTCCTCTTATTTCATCCTTTGTTTCCACCAAAACAAATTCTAACTAAGCATGCTTTCTGTGTTTATATGTTCACACATCTCTTACCTCATTTTTATTTTCCATTATCTTACCTCATCATTTATTTCCAAGAAAATCCTACCTAAAATACTTTTTTTTTTTTTGGCCAAACCATTTTCTTATAGCGTCTAAATGCATTTCTTCCAATTCATCATAGTTAGTTTCTTATATAGTCTACCCCTCTTAAGCTAACTTAAATCTACTGAGCTCAGATGCTAAACTAAGGAACGAGGCAATGCAGCATCACATAACACTTAATACAAACAGCAATGATAAAAAATACAAAAGGCAAAGCAAGCTACAGTAAATCTAAATTAACAAGCAATGCAACATTACAACTAATATGAGCCAATGCGCAGTAAACAAAAAATTAATCTGGCTTAGCAGAGTAACACAAATTAAAATTCAGTAACACGATGCCTGGCAAACAGCAGTAACTTATACCTAAACATGACATAGCTCAAGCAGAAAAAATAGTACACTAAAGATAACAATGCAGATAAGGGAAATGTATAATCACATCTTAATGTCTAAGTAATTAAAGTGGTGCACCACAAGAAGTTATTCTACCAAAAAGTTACCAATTACTTGAAAAGAAAATTATGAATGCAGTTACTAGTTCCTTCTTATTGTTCTTTCCTTTCCAAGTGCTCCTTTTTTAAAGAATGTGGATCATAAAATAATTATTTAATAGATCTGTTGACAGAAAGTGTTCACATTAGCAAATGCATTTTATTTTATAAAAGCAATGCTGCAACACAGCTGGAAAACAGATGTCAAATGAAATAAGCAACTATGAAAAGCAAAGCATAAAAATATCATTCAATAGTCATGTGGCATTTCGTAAGTCAGTAGCACTCAACTCTCGGAGAAAGACACTTGTCATAATCAGGTGTGCAGATGTACGAATATTTCCCATCAATTCATAAGCATTTCAGTAATTAGCACAAAGTGCGAGTAATCATATGTTTTCAAGTAACGAGGGTGTCGCATTAGCGATGAAAGGCACACCCTAATGGCTTGTTCTCCAGGTGTTTGACACAGCTGTGTGCCCACAACGCATTACAAAAATCATATGTTTTCAAGTTCGACCATGTCGTTTTTGCGATGCTTTCTACAAAGGATGTAAGTAGGCTGTTTAGGTTTTTTTATTGGTAACGCCACCTCTGTATGAAAATCACTGGCTGTGCTGTGTGCAGTCTGTGGCTGCTTTGCATTGTTGTAATACTCGCCATTGTAGTGTTAGGCAGCTGGCTGTGAACAACGCGTAGCGTTGCGCAGTTGGAGGTGAGCCGCCAGCAGTGGTGGATGTGGGGAGAGAGATGGCGGAGTTTTGTAATTTTTCATGAACTGCTATATTTATATATGATGATATCAAGGTAAATACATTGTTTGTTCTCTATTAATATCTTTCATTTGCTAACTACCCCTATCAGTAGTTAGTGCCTTCAGTAGTTTGAATCTTTTATTTAGCTGGCAGTAGTGGCGCTCGCTGCATTGCAGTAGCTTGAGCAGCGAAGATTTTTGTGAGGTAAGTGATTTGTGAAAGGTATAGTTTAATGTTAGTCAGGGCCATTCTTTTGTAGGGAATTTTGAAAGTCAGATTGCGTTGCGCTAACAAAATATTGTGTGTCAGGTTAAGGTCAGTCGTGTATAAATTGTTCAAAGGGGACGTTTCAAAGCCTCAACGTCAAATTCGAGCAATGTTTTTACATGTAAATTTATGGACCGTATCCGACCTTATGGTGTGTGCCGGAGAGTTATTTCTGTTCCAGCCTCATTTCCCCACTCCCTGTTTGAATCGCGAATGGTTCAAATGGCTCTGAGCACTATGGTCCCCTAGAACCTAGAACTACTTATACCCAACTAACCTAAGGACGTCTCACACATCCATGCCAGAGGCAGGATTCGAACCTGCGACCTTAGCGGTCGCGCGATTCCAGACTGTAGCGGCCACCACGGCTGGAGAGTCGCGAATGGTTCGCAGAAAGAACGACTGCTGGTTATTCCTCCGTGTGAGCTCAGACATCTCTAATTTTGTCCTCGTAGTCTTGTTGCGAGATATACGTAGGACTAAGCAATATATTGGTAGATTCTTCTGGGAGTGTACGCTCTCGACATTGCGATGCAGAGCGCCTCTCTTACAGCGTCCGCCGCTGGAGATTGCTGAGCATTGCCGTGAAGTTTTCGTGCTCACTAAACGAACCTTTAACGAAACGCGCTGCTCATCTTTGGATCTTCTCTACTTCCTCTATCAGTTGTATCTGGTACGGATCCCATACTGACGAGCAATATTTAAGAATTGGTCGAACGAATGTTTTGTGAGCCACCTCCTTTGTTGATGGTCTATATCTCATGAGGATTCGTCCGCAGCTCGTGGTCTCGCGGTCGCGTTCTCGCTTCCCGAGCACGGGGCCCCGGGTTCGATTCCCGGTGGGGTCAGTGATTTTCACCTGTCTCTAGGTGACTGGGTGTTTGTGCTGTCCTCATCATTTCATCATCATTCATCAAAGTGGCGAGATTGGACTGAGCAAATGTTGTGAATTTGTACGGGCGCTGATAGCCGCGCAGTTGAGCGCCCTGCAAACCAAACATCATCATCATGATCCTCTTAAGGATTCTTCCAATGACTCTTAGTTGCGATTTCTTTTATGTGGTCGTTCCATTTTAAATCTCTCCGTACTCATACGCCAGATACTTAACGGAAGTGACTGTTTCCACTGATTGTTCTGCACTCGTGTAATCATACGATAATAATGGGTCTTTCTTGCTATCGATGCACAATACGTTAGATTTCTTTGTATTGAGGCTCAACTGCCAGTCCCTGTATACAACCGTATCATCCTATATATGGAAAGTAATCGTTCCGTAACCTTCCCCTGGATACGCTCGAAGCTAATTTTACGCCTGAAGATTCAGCTATGTTGAAGAATTATATGCAGAACTGGCAAGTGCTCTAGTACTCCATTCTTCCAGGAGTGCCAGTTCTGAAAGGTTCGCGGGGTGAGCTTCTGTGAAGTTTGGAAAGTATGAGACGAGGTGCTGGTGGAAGTAAAGCTGTGAGGACGGGCCATGTCTGGTGTTGGGTATCTCAGTTGGTAGAGCACTTGACCGCGAAAGGCAAAGGTCCAGAGTTCGAGTCTCGGTCCGACACACAGTTTTAATCTGCCAGGGAGTTTCATGGTGAAGTTGTTATTACTAAACTTTTGACACCGTAACCCAGAGAGCTCTCCAACTACTAAATAATCTGATCTCTATAGCACATAAAAGATTTCATCTCCTCCCTCATCTCATAAAACTCTACCATAATAGTATTCTAACTTAGGCCTGGGCGCACAGACTCACGAGGGTCGTTCCTGCCATGACAGTGAGAAGGGTCCAGAGAAGCATGATTCTGAGATCTGTGGGGGCTTACAGAACATCTCCGGGGGGAGCTCTGTTAGTCATAAAGGGGCTCTGCCCGTTAGACACCAAGATACGGGAACAAGCGGCGTGGTATTGGGCCAAAAAGGGGAATATGAAGAAAATAACAGAAATTATGGGGGTAAGCTATAGGGAGAGACGGGTCATATACAATATGTACAACAACCAAGAGGGAATAATAAGAGTGGACGATCAAGAACGAAGTGCTCGTATTAAGAAGGGTGTAAGACAAAGCTGTAGCCTTTCGCCCCTACTCTTCAATCCGTACATCGAGGAAGCAACGATGGAAATAAAAGAAAGGTTCAGGAGTGGAATTAAAATACAAGGTGAAAGGATATCAATGATACGATTCGCTGATGACATTGCTATCCTGAGTGAAAGTGAAGAAGAATTAAATGATCTGCTGAACGGAATGAACAGTCTAATGAGTACACAGTATGGTTTGAGAGTAAATCGGAGAAAGACGAAGGTAATGAGAAGTAGTAGAAATGGGAACAGCGAGAAACTTAACATCAGGATTGATGGTCACGAAGTCAATGAAGTTAAGGAATTCTGCTACCTAGGCAGTAAAATAACCAATGACGGAGCAAGGAGGACATCAAAAGCAGACTCGCTATGGCAGAAAAGGCATTTCTGGCCAAGAGAAGTCTACTAATATCAAATACCGGCCTTAATTTGAGGAAGAAATTTCTGAGGATGTACATCTGGAGTACAGCATTGTATGGTAGTGAAACATGGACTGTGGGAAAACCGGAACAGAAGAGAATCGAAGCATTTGAGATGTGGTGCTACAGACGAATGTTGAAAATTAGGTGGACTGATAAGGAATGAGGAGGTTCTACGCAGAGGAGAGGAATATGTGGAAAACACTGATAAGGAGAAGGGACAGGATGATAGGACATCTGCTAAGACATGAGGGAATGACTTCCGTGGTACTAGAGGGAGCTGTAGAAGGCAAAAACTGTAGAGGAAGACAGAGATTGGAATACGCCTGAAATACTTTGAACCTGCACGAGGACTCATTCACTTTCTCACTGGCCATGGACGCTATTATACTTATGTCGGTTTGGGAAGAGGGCAACCCCCGCGTGTGACTGGCGCGGCAGAGGGTACTCCAGACCATGTGGTTTACGAGTGCCCCCTCTTCAATGATGTCACGACAACACTCCGGGACAGACTTCAAAATCACGACATCCAGAAGACATCTGAATGCATTGGCAGATGGGATATCACGAGAAGTGTTAGTAGAATACCTGAGGGACCTAGATTAGATATCAACTTGTAGACCAAACCAATTGAGACCAGAGCCCATTCCCATACCGCCTGTGCGTGGGCTGGCCGACTTCCATCATAGTTGGAATCCGCCATGTACGGGACTAGGGGGGGTTGGGTCAACACAATCGATCAAGACAACCACCGGATACGACGTAGGTTAAGTTAGTTTTGTAGGACTTAGATTAGGACACTAATTTAGGGAATTGCAGCGATTACTTACCTTTGCCAGACTAGTGCCAGGGGCATGCTCTTCGGGCTTAGGTCGTTGAGCCTGGCTATCCTAAGTAGGTTTATATACAACTGGCACACCTGTGGCGCTGCAGGTAATAAGAAATGGTCATAGTAGATCAGTTAAGTAAAAGGTAGTTAGATCAAATTGCCCATTGCCATAGTAAGCTGAAACTAACACATTTTAGTAGTAAACCGTAGCTCACTAACACAATTGTAAAAGCTGCATTGTAATCTTGTCTATGTATAATTATTATGACCCACTAATCGTCTTATGAGGTGGGTTAATATTGTATAATTATTATTGATTATGAAATAAAGAATTTAAAAAAAAAGACTTTTAGTTTGAAATTAGCGTTTGTTTTTGCAGAAGACAGAATCGCAGGTTAAGGTGTACTCACTCGTCACACTCCCTTGAACCCAGTGATTCAAATATGCCCTTCCATATAAAGTGACTGCGGTTTCCCGTGAGGCTTGTATTCGCTATAAGTATCGACAAGGGACAGGGCCAATCACATTATGCAGCAGATATTTGACTTCGACTGAAGATGACAAAATGTAATATGGCGTTTGAAAAGGTACGCTTGTGACGTAGAGCGTCACCTTGCGTCTTATTGGTCACGTTCCTGTCCACGAAGCAAAATTATGATTTGTCATTTCCAATGCTTCGCGCCACGGAGTGCTGTCGACGTCACAACAGCCGACCAACTCCTCGCTGTCGAACGCTTTCATGTTCCGTGGCAGGAGGCCGGCTTAGCCGACAAGAACCATAGCCGAGTGTGACGCCTTGTCGATTGCAGTCGGTCTCCGAATCGACACGAACCGGCGCTGTCTGTGAACGCAGGTCCACCTCGACCAGTTTCCGACCGGAGATTGCGGAGGGAACTGCATACAGTGTACGCGTGGAGTCGGGTACCGAGCAGAAGGCCGTTTCTCACAGCAGAGCTGCGTCTTCCGTGCGCAAAGCAACACTGAACCTCGACAGCAGCCGACTGTAGGCGTGTTGGAACGCAACATTTTGTGTCTTCTCAAATGACACAAGTCGTCGAGTTCAGCGACAGCTCAGTAAGATGTATGAATGCAGAGTCTCGCGCCGGCAACATTTTATTTAATGTTCTCGGGTTTCCAAGCGCGTCAATTGCTTAAAACTACAGGAGCTTTCGGCCAAGCACTCCTTGGCCATTGTCAAGTGGTATGACTGCCGGTGGGCTGTTGGTGCGTCCTTATACAGGGTGTTAATAAAAAAGGTGCGGCCAAACTTTCAGGAAACATTCCTCACACACAAAGAAAGAAAATATGATGTGGACATGTGTCCGGAAACGCTTACTTTCCATGTAAGAGCTCATTTTAGTTTCGTCAGTATGCACTGTACTTCCTCGATTCACCGCCAGTTGGCCCAATTGAAGGAAGGTAATGTTGACTTCGGTGCTTGTGTTGACATGCGACTCATTGCTCTACAGTACTAGCATCAAGCACATCAGTACGTAGCATCAACAGGTTAGTGTTCATCACGAACGTGGTTTTGTAGTCAGTGCAATGTTTGCAAATGCGGAGTTGGCAGATGCCCATTTGATATATGGATTAGCACGGGGCAATATCCGTGGCGCGGTACGTTTGTATCGAGACAGAGTTCCAGAACGAAGGTGTCCCGACAGGAAGACGTTCGAAGCAATAGATCGGCGTCTTAGGGAGCACGGAACATTCCAGCTTATGACTCGCGACTGGGGAAGACCTAGAACGACGAGGACACCTGCAATGGACGAGGCAATTCTTCGTGCAGTTGACGATAACCCTAATGTCAGCGTCAGAGAAGTTGCTGCTGTACAAGGTAACGTTGACCACGTCACTGTATGGAGAGTGCTACGGGAGAACCAGTTGCTTCCGTACCATGTACAGCGTGTGCAGGCACTATCAGCAGCTGATTGGCCTCCACGGGTACACTTCTGCGAATGGTTCATCCAACAGTGTGTCAATCCTCAATTCAGTGCAAATGTTCTCTTTACGGATGAGGCTTCATTCCAACGTGATCAAATTGTAAATTTTCACAATCAACATGTGTGGGCTGACGAGAATCCGCACGCAATTGTGCAATCACATCATCAACACAGATTTTCTGTGAACGTTTGGGCAGGCATTGTTGGTGATGTCTCGATTGGGCCCCATGTTCTTCCACCTACGCTCAATGGAGCACGTTATCATGATTTCATACGGGATACTCTACCTGTGCTGCCAGAACATGTGACTTTACAAGTACGCCACAACATGTGGTTCATGCACGATGGAGCTCCTGCACATTTCAGTCGAAGTGTTCGTGCGCTTCTCAACAACAGATTCGGTGACCTATGGATTGGTAGAGGCGGACCAATTCTATGGCCTCCACGCTCTCCTGACCTCAACCCTCATGACTTTCATTTATGGGGGAATTTGAAAGATCTTGTCTACGCAACCCCGGTACCAAATGTAGAGACTCTTCGTGCTCGTATTGTGGACGGCTGTGGTACAATACGCCATTCTCCAGGGCTGATGCCCTCGGTGGCTCAGATGGATGCCGGCACGGTAGCTCAGCGTGTTCGGTCAGAGGGCTGGTAGGCCTCTGTAATAAAAAACTGAGTGGAAGGATCAGCAACGAACTTGAACGGATGTCATGTGACATCCGCAACGAGCAAATACAACGATCAACAACGAATAAAATGCAAAAAAAAAAAAAAAAAAAAAAAAGATAAAGCGCTTGCCATGTAAGCAGGAGATCACTGGTTCGAGTCCCGGTCGGGGCACACATTTTCACCTGTCACCGTTGATATATATCAACGCACATCAGCAGTTGAAGGTGTTAATATAATTCTAATTTCACTCAGTTAGATGTTTAACCCACGGTGTATGGAGAATGAGGTGCAGGCCGTAGGTGGTACTCTTATGTTTTGGGGGTGTTTTTCGTACCAGGACTTCGTCCTGCTCTAACAGGTCACTGTCAGCGCAAACCGCGATGTTTATCGTAACATTCTCGGTTACCAAGTGTTGCATTATGAGTATCCTGTAGACACACACATATTTCAACAGCCGTGTTAACAGAGCTACACTCGTATGCTCCCAGAATGACGAACATTCGGGAACCATATCGCATTCCGTTTGTTCCGCTAAACCAACTGTTCTCAAAATCCCACAGAAAATATGTGGAAGTATTAGGAAAAGTGGGTGTGGTTTCAGTCTACGAGAGCGTGCTGAAAAGTAAAGCCTCTCAATATTTTTGTGTGAAAATTCTTACAACCTTTTAAATAAAATAAACCCCATTAACAGTCTGCATCTTTATTATTCAATTCTACCTATCTATTTCTCAGTGAAGTCACATTGGTAACGACCACAGTCCTCCCAGGCCGTGCTGCAGCGTAACATTACCAACCATTTGGGTAAACTCTACTGTTCGATTCCACTCGCCGGCACTGAGCAATGGCGTCATGTCAGAGTCAAGGACGCTACATAGAAGCAATCTTTGAAAGCAGCAGAGGGTATTCGTAAACAAAACAATCTGGCATACAATAAAATCACAACCACAATTCGCGCGATATTTTTTACTTAGCGACAAATTTTATCGAAACTAATTGAAGATAAAAAAGGGAGAGAAATATATGTGTAAAATAAATTAATGTTGTAATTTATGCGAGTAAGGAAAGCACAGAGAACCTGTGAGTTCCATTACAGCAGTGCGCGTGGTGGAGTCGAAACATTATAAAATAGCGGTAATTTTTGTAATTATCGAATCCTAGGGGATTACCGCGGAATGGTTGAGGTTTTGGTCGTGGAGAAACTGAAATGCAACACAATAGTGGGAAATAATAACAAATATGAAACAATTGAAAGAAAACAGCCCTCGGTCGCTATTTTTAACGAATTAACCGGGTTTCAACACTGCTAGGAGTGTCTTCCTCAGAATTCAAATCAAAAAATGGTCTATAACATGGTCACAGAATTATGACTAAAAACGTATGATACCGAGTACAAGTACGGCATTATCGTGAAAGAGTGGCAGTACTTATATGTTACACTCCTGGAAATGGAAAAAAGAACACATTGACACCGGTGTGTCTCTCCTGCGAACCTTGCAGAACTAGCACTCCTGAAAGAAAGGATACTGCGGAGACATGGCTTAGCCACAGCCTGGGGGATGTTTCCAGAATGGTTCGCAGGAGAGCTTCTGTAAAGTTTGGAAGGTAGGAGACGGATACTGGCAGAAGTAAAGCTGTGAGTACCGTTCATGAGTCGTGCTTCGGTAGCTCAGTTGGTAGAGCACTTGCCCGCGAAAGGCAAAGGTCCCGAGTTCGAGTCTCGGTCGGGCACACAGTTTTAATCTGCCAGGAAGTTTCATTAAAAAAATATAGTTGTTTTTTAAAAAAATTTGAAGCTACACTCCTGGAAATGGAAAAAAGAACACATTGACACCGGTGTGTCAGACCCACCATACTTGCTCCGGACACTGCGAGAGGGCTGTACAAGCAATGATCACACGCACGGCACAGCGGACACACCAGGAACCGCGGTGTTGGCCGTCGAATGGCGCTAGCTGCGCAGCATTTGTGCACCGCCGCCGTCAGTGTCAGCCAGTTTGCCGTGGCATACGGAGCTCCATCGCAGTCTTTAACACTGGTAGCATGCCGCGACAGCGTGGACGTGAACCGTATGTGCAGTTGACGGACTTTGAGCGAGGGCGTATAGTGGGCATGCGGGAGGCCGGGTGGACGTACCGCCGAATTGCTCAACACGTGGGGCGTGAGGTCTCCACAGTACATCGATGTTGTCGCCAGTGGTCGGCGGAAGGTGCACGTGCCCGTCGACCTGGGACCGGACCGCAGCGACGCACGGATGCACGCCAAGACCGTAGGATCCTACGCAGTGCCGTAGGGGACCGCACCGCCACTTCCCAGCAAATTAGGGACACTGTTGCTCCTGGGGTATCGGTGAGGACCATTCGCAACCGTCTCCATGAAGCTGGGCTACGGTCCTGCACACCGTTAGGCCGTCTTCCGCTCACGCCCCAACATCGTGCAGCCCGCCTCCAGTGGTGTCGCGACAGGCGTGAATGGAGGGACGAATGGAGACGTGTCGTCTTCAGCGATGAGAGTCGCTTCTGCCTTGGTGCCAATGATGGTCGTGTGCGTGTTTGGCGCCGTGCAGGTGAGCGCCACAATCAGGACTGCATACGACCGAGGCACACAGGGCCAACACCCGGCATCATGGTGTGGGGAGCGATCTCCTACACTGGCTGTACACCACTGGTGATCGTCGAGGGGACACTGAATAGTGCACGGTACATCCAAACCGTCATCGAACCCATCGTTCTACCATTCCTAGACCGGCAAGGGAACTAGCTGTTCCAACAGGACAATGCACGTCCGCATGTATCCCGTGCCACCCAACGTGCTCTAGAAGGTGTAAGTCAACTACCCTGGCAAGCAAGATCTCCGGATCTGTCCCCCATTGATCATGTTTGGGATTGGATGAAGCGTCGTCTCACGCGGTCTGCACGTCCAGCACGAACGCTGGTCCAACTGAGGCGCCAGGTGGAAATGGCATGGCAAGCCGTTCCACAGGACTACATCCAGCATCTCTACGATCGTCTCCATGGGAGAATAGCAGCCTGCATTGCTGCGAAAGGTGGATATACACTGTACTAGTGCCGACATTGTGCATGCTCTGTTGCCTGTGTCTATGTGCCTGTGGTTCTGTCAGTGTGATCATGTGATGTATCTGACCCCAGGAATGTGTCAATAAAGTTTCCCCTTCCTGGGACAATGAATTCACGGTGTTCTTATTTCAATTTCCAGGAGTGTATATAGGTGGTCAGTTCTTGTTACCGATTCCAACCGTTCCGTGATTCATAATTTTGAACATGTTTGTGGTACTTGTGCGAACTGTGTTTTTTTTTATGATTTCTAGTGTTCCTACTAATCTCTGAGCCACTCCGAAAAGCTAGCAAATATTGCAGGTATGGATTCCAAGCATTTTTCATATTAGTGAGAAGAGTAAAACCAAATGTAGGAATCCTATAACACAAAAATACACAAAGGTTGCAAAAACGGTCTAAATGGTGAACTATACAATGGCTGGAAACGGTAACTAGAATTAACCTATATAGTTTAATTCCCGTTACCGATTCCTATATTTGTTACTTTTTTTGAATTTTCGTTACTTGTGTTCAGGCTTTTCTTTAACGTTTCTGTGCAGGGTTTTTCACATTTCAGTCTAATGTTTCATACATGTTGTTATTCGAGTGGCCGAGGGGTTCTAGGCGCTACAGTCTGGAACCGCGCGACCGCTGCGGTCGGAGGTTCGAATCCTGCCTCGGGCATGGTTGTGTGTGATGTCCTTAGGTTAGTTAGGTTTAAGTAGTTCTAAGTTCTAGGGGACTGATGACCTAAGAAGTTAAGCCCGATAGTGCTCAGAGCCATTTGAACCATTTGAACATGTTGTTATTTATTTCATTTTCCCGCTGTCGTGTGACATTTTAGTTGCTCTTGCCAAAAATCTCATCTTGCCCCGGCAGTCCTATAAGATTTAATAATTATTATTAACAATTAACGCTATTTTAAAATATTACGAGTTCACAATGGGCAGTACTGTAATGGAATTTACAGGCACTCTGTGCTTTTCTTCATCGCACAAATTACGAGAATAATTTATTTCAGACGTGCGTATTTTCCCGATTAAAACTTTGTGCTGGACCTAGACCCTAACTCAGAACCTTTGTCGCGCGTTAGAGTCTCTGTCAGACGCACAGTTTTAATCTGCCAAAAATTTTCATGTACATTCCTCTTTTTCCGTTCTTATTTTTTTGTTGCCTTCATTTCTTTCCGATATAATTGGTGGGTAAGTAATTAATCACATGATCTGTGATCGTAATTTTATCGTATGCTACACTCGTTTGTTTACAAATATGATCAGTTGCTTTCAAAGCGTGGCCAGCGATGAATACAGGCCTAAGTGTACGTCTTTGTGACGTCATAAATGTAGTTCTAACAGTAGGCCGAAGAAAACGCTGGGTTTGTCAAAGATTTCGTCGAATATTTTTGACCAAACTACTTGACTGGAGCTATTACACAATCGGAAAATTTTTCTTCGTAGGTGCTTGGGAATGATTGCCGAACAGGTAACAACAGCATGCGTTCGTAGCAAGTGCCCTGCTTGAAAAGAAAGAGAATTGGCACGATAGTGGGTGAAACCGTGGACAGCGGAAGGAGACGCTCGAAGTGTTCGTCAGAATTAGCTACGTGAGCTACAGTGCGAGGATGTAAAGAGCAACGAAAATTATTTGAGAATAGGCGAACAAACTTTTCAGTTTGTCCTCATGAAAGTGGCCCCTTATATTTGCATATACAACAGTCCTTTAAGAAATGCCATTCTAAATTTTATTCATCATAATCGATGTTTCTGGAAGGCCTGCAGCTGCGTAATTGTTGGTTTAAATAGTGAAATGCTGCACTAGTTACATATTTTTTCATGCATGATATGACGCTTTTCGAAAACTTATTCTCATTATCAAATGGGAATATTCACATTAATATTTTATGCGGTGTTAATATATGTCTTGTTCTGCCCCTCTTGCCCTGCAGTTGTGTTTATGGTTTACTGCAGTCAGACAGACTTCTTTTTTCCGATTTTCCGAAACATAAAAAAAATACCTTTGCATGTATCTGCAATTGGTCATGAGAATAAGTTCTAGTACAGCATCGTGCAAAAATACGTAATTTATTGGTACAACGTTTTATTGTTTGAATCATGAATGCTCTTTCCGCTAAGGATTGCCTTATGACTAAGTTAAGATTTTTAGCAAAAGGAGAAAGCTATTCCGGATTGCAATATAGTTCTCGAATATCCTTGTACCATTTTAAATAATGTTCCAGAAACATGTGAACGAATATTTAAATCACTTAATGAGAAATTCATGAAGTTTAAATTCGGTTATTTACAGAACAAATAAATACATTTATTTCACTTATGTACACTTTGAATACACTTGGCCTTACACATCTCTATCTCCATCCACATCCATTCTTTTTTATATGTAATCTTCAACTTCGAATGCAGCTG